>NW_027773148.1:0-13890 GCF_054177405.1 Leptonychotes weddellii | reverse complement strand
GAGAAAGGCTTGTATTGCTATATACTTTCCTCTTAGGACTGCCTTTGCTGGATCCCAAATTTCTTGAACAGTTGTGTTTTAATTTTCATTTGTTTCCTGAATTTTTTTAATTCTTCTTTAATTTCCTGGTTGACCCATTCATTCTTCAGTAGGATCGTCTTTAGCCTCCATGTATTTGAGTTCTTTCCGACTTTCCTCTTGTGATTGAGTTCTAGTTTCAAAACATTATGGTCCGAAAATATGCATGGAATGTTCCAAATCTTTTGGTACCAGTTGAGACCTGATTTGTGACCTAGGATGTGATCTATTCTGAAGAATGTTCCATGGGCACTAGAGAAGAATGTGTATTCTGTTGCTTTGTGATGAAATGTTCTGAATATATCTGTGAAGTCCATTTGGTCCAGTGTGTCATTTAAAGCCTTTATTTCCTTGTTGATCTTTTGCTTAGATGATCTGTCCATTTCAGTGAGGGGGGTGTCAAAGTCCCCTACTATTATTGCATTGTCGTTGATGTGTTTCTTTGCTTTTGTTATTAATTGGCTTATACAATTGACTGCTCCCATGTTAGGGGCATAGATATTTACAATTGTTAGATCTTCTTGTTGGATAATCCTTTAAGTATGTTATAGTGTCCTTCCTCAACTCTTATTACAGTCTTTGGTTTAAAATCTAATTTGTCTGATATAAGGATTGCCACCCCAGCTTTCTTTTGGTGTCCGTTACCATGGTAAATGGTTTTCCACCCCCTCACTTTCATTCTGGAGGTGTCCTTGAGTCTAAAATTAGTCTCTTGCAGACAGCATTTTGATGGGTCTTGTGCTTTTATCCAACCTGATACCCTGTGTCTTTTGATTGGGGCATTTAGCCCATTTACATTCAGGGTAACTATTGAAAGATATTAATTTAGTGCCATTGTATTGCCTGTAAGGTGACTGTTATTGTATATTGTCTGTGTTCCTTTCTGGTCTATGTTACTTTTAGGCTCTCTTTTTGCTTAGAGGACCCCTTTCAATATTTCTTGTAGGGCTGGTTTCGTGTTTGCAAATTCCTTTAGTTTTTGTTTGTCCTGGAAGCTTTTTATCTCTCCTTCTATTTTAAATGACAGCCTAGCTGGATATAGTATTCTTGGCTGCATATTTTTCTCGTTTAGCGCTCTGAAAATATCCTGCCAGTCCTTTCTGTCCTGCCAGGTCTCTGTGGATAGGTCTGTTGCCAATCTTATGTTTCTACCATTGTTGGTTACCGACCTCTTGTCTCGAACTGCTTTCTGTGCTTTCTCTTTGTTTCTGAGGCATGTGAGTTTTACTATTAGATGTCAGGGTGTTGACCTATTTTTATTGATTTTGAGGGGGTTCTCTGTGCTACCTGGATTTTGATGCCTGTTTCCTTCTCCAAATTAGGGAAGTTCTCTGCTGTAATTTGCTCCCTTCTACCTTCTTCCCCCTCTCTCTTTCTTCTTCTTCTGGCATCCCAATTATTCTAATGTTGTTTTGCTTTATGGTATCACTTATCTCTCGAATGCTCCCCTTATGATCCAGTAGTTGTTTATCTCTCTTTTTCTCAGCTTCTTTATTCTCCATCATTTGTTCTTCTACATCACTGATTCTCTCTTCTGCCTCATTTATCCTAGCAGTTAGAGCCTCCATTTTTGATTGCTCCTCATTAATAGCCTTTTTGATTTTGACCTGGATAGATTTTAGTTCTTTTATTTCTTCTGAAAGGGATTCTCTAGTATCTTCCATGCTCTTTTCAAGCCCAGCTAGTATCTTTATAATCATCATTCTGAACTCTAGTTCTGACTTCTTACTAATGTCCATATTGATTAGGTCCCTGGCAGTTGGTACTGCCTCTTTTTCTTTTCTTTTCTTTTTTTTTGAGGTGAGTTTTTCCATCTTGTCATTTTGTCCATAGGAGAATAGATGAATGAGAGAACAAAATGCTAACAGGGTAACAATGACCCCAGAAAAATATACACTAAACAAATCAGAAGATACCTGAAATGGGGGGAAAAGAAAGAGAAAGAAAGAAAAAAGAAAAAAAAGAATATGATCAAATATGATCAGGCTGGTGCATAGAGCAGTGCCACACACTAGATTTTGGGCGTATTTTGGTCTGTTAGAAGAAACTGCCTCCCAAAATTTTAAAGAAAGAAAAACTTACATATGTACAAAAATATGGGTAAATGCGATGAAGGGATGGAATATGACTATAAAGATTAAAATTATAAAAGATTTTATAAAAGGAATTGATAAGATAAAAATTTGGTTGAGAAAAGAAAGAAGAGAAATTTAAAAAGAAGAAAAAAGAAAGGGGCGAGAGAATGTGATCAGGAAGAAGACTAGAACAAAACCATACACTAGAGATTTAGGTTATATTTTGTTCTGTTAGAAGAAACTGCATCCCAAAATTTTAAAAAGAGAACAACTTATATATATATACAAAAAATAAGGATAACTACAATGAAAGGATAGAATATGACTCTAAAAGTGAAAAATAAAAAAAAGATTTTTAAAAAAGGGATTGATAAGATGTTGGTTGAAAACGGGAAAAAGAAAAATTCAAAAAATAATAGAAAATGAAAAAAATAATGAAAATTAGAAAAAATTAACTTTGAAAGACTAGAGAATCATGGGGAAAAAAGCCATGAATTCTATGTGCTGTATTCCCCTAGTGCTAGAGTTCTGCTGTTCTCATTGAGCAGTAAACTTGATTTTGGCTGGCTGTTCTTGCTGAGCTTCTGGGGGAGGGGCCTGTTGCAGTGATTCTCAAATGTCTTTGTCTGAGGCAGAATTGCCCCGCCTTTGCCAGGGGTGGGCTAAGTAATCTGCTCAGGTTTTCTCTCAGTAGCTTTTGTTCCCTGAATGTTTTCCATACAGCTTTGGAGGACAAGAATGAAAATGGTGGCCTCCCAATCTCTGCCCTGGAGGAGCCCAGAACTCAGGGCCCCACTCCTCCATGAGCCCCCAGAGAAAATCAGTCAATCACTCCTTTGCCTTAGGTCTCTGGCCGCACTCTGTCCTCATCCGGCCTGTGACCAAGTATTTCTATCTCTGGCACATGACCCCATTTGGAGTCTCCAAACCCAGCAATTCCTGTGGTGCATTCCTGTGCCACTCCTCCTGGGGTAGGAAGGGGAGTCTCCCCGGATCTGCCACTTGTTGGGTCTCTGCTTGAAGAGCAGTGGCCCAACTGTGCTGTGAATCATAGTTTATGGCAGACCTGAGCTGTAAGCCCACTCCTTGGCTCTGTCTTTGCAGCTGGCTTCCCTGCTCTGATACCTGGGAGCTCTGCCACACTCAGGCACCCCTGGTCTTTCTGTGACCCCAGGGGTCTTGAGACCACACTGTCCCAGCAAATGTTCCACCCCCTGCTTAGCCACTGGAGAGATGTCCCTCATTCGAGCAGACTTCTAAAAGTTCCAATTTTGTGCTTCACTGCTCTATCACTTGCTGGTAGCCTCCCCCCAAAGTCTATCTTCCCATATATCGCCTCAGATTCACTTCTCTGCAGGTCCTACTTCCAGAAAGGGTCACTTTTCCTTTCAGAGACTTGCTGCTATTTTTTTCTTCAATCTCCTATTGAGTTTGTAGGTGTTCAGCATGATTTGATACCTATCTAGCTGAATTCCTGGGACCAGACAAAATTTAGGTCTCCTACTCCTCCACCATCTTGTTCCTCCCACCGGGCCTAATTAATTTGAGCTGCTGAGACTTCCACCATTTGCCAATGATCTAATTGTAGCTTGAAAATGCTTTCAAATTTCAGGCAGTTTAAAAATTTACAAGTATGACTGAGTTTATTTTTCAGTATTCATAAGGCTTCAGTGTCAGCTAGGCTGAATAAGTTACTAGGGTCCTCTCCAGTTCCTCCTTTGAACATGTACAACCTTATGTATTTTCAGAACTTTCCAGAAAACTGTAAATATGTGGAAACATAGTAAGAACTTAACTATACCTTAACTATTGCTGTCTTATTTTCTAGATATCTCTTTTATTTATTTTTGGCTAATCTGGTATATTGCTTACTTCAACCAGCACTAAAATCCTAGGCAGACTGTTATATTTGTCCTTCCCCAGTTGCATGCCAACACGGTAACAAGTGTTTTCTACTATGCTCTTGCACATGGACATAAAGTGGTACACTCCAAACCAAGTCACCCTCCTCTGGCAGAGAAGTTGTTCATTTTCATAGATTTTGCACCTTCATTGAATTGTTCCAGCAATCCATTTGGTATGGAGTGGAGTGATCAGAGTAACCCCAGGATGAAAATCCCTATAGATTTGTACTAAAGTAATCTGATATTCAATATTTTTTCTTGAATAAATGGTTTTTAATTTGTTGTATGCTTTGGGAGAATTTCCAGAGTCCTAGAAAAACTACCATTTTAGGTAGTTTTTGACAATTTTGTCCAATTTTATCATTGTTTGAGGGGAGATGATTGCTGAGCCCTTCATTCGGCCATTCTAGAAATCCTTCCTCTGTGAGTCTGATTTTGTATTTTATTAATATTAGACATTGCCCTTGGTATTTTGTCATGTCATTTAGTTGGTGTCTTTTTATTATAAAGTAATCATTAGGGAGATTTGTAGGAACTCTTTGAAGCCTGGATTTAACTGCTTTCTTCTAAAAAATATTTGAATTTTCTTCAACCAGTTGCTTGGAAATAGTAAACTCAGGAATATTTTAAACTAAACTTTCTGCCTTTAATTTCTTAAGGCCATAGTATTATTTTGGTGTTAGGGATTTTCAAAGAAAAATATTTTTTCTCTTCTACCCAGAGACATATTTGAATTAGTTTTAATTCTTGTATGGCATGTTTTCTTCTTGTTCTCTGTTTCAATAAGCCTTTTATGGCTCTGACTTTTGCAAGAATCTCCTTTTAGTTTCCTACCTTGCAGGTTCTTTGGCCCTTATCCCTTTTTCGTAGCATGCCTTGATATTAAATTTGAAATCACCAGGATACCATAGATCTGCAAATACCATCAGGGAAGCAGTATGCTGAAGAGCTGGATTGTCCCTCTGTATTTACACTTTCTCATTATTTTGGCCTTATGGTAGGCAGAATAATAGCTCCCCCAAAATATCCATATCCCTATTTCTGGAAGCTGTGAATATGTTAGGTTGTATGTCAAAGACAAATTAAAGTTGCAGATAAGAACTAAGGTTGGTAATCAGTTGACCTTGAGATGGGCAGATTATCCTAGTTTACCCATGTGTGCCCAGTGTCATTAGAAGAGTCTTTATAAAGGGAAGAATAAGGCAGAATTCAAAGATCCAGAGAGATGGCAGCATAAGAAAGACTCTGTCCAATGATGCTGGATTTGAAGATGCTGGCTTTAAAGATGGAGCCAAGAATCAAGGAATGAAGGCAGCCACAAGAAGCCAGGAAAGTCAAAGAAATATTATTTAGAACCTTCAGAAAGAGACACAGTACCTTTGACATCTTGATTTTAGTCCAGTAAGACACATTTCAGACTTACCACCTTTATAAACATAAAATGATACATTTGTGTTATGCAAAGGCAATAATTTTATGGTAATTTGTTATGGCTACTAAGGGAAACTGATATTAGCTTAAAAAGATATTACTCTCTTGACAGCTCAGCTATGCATTTTAATATATTTTAAACAATTTTTCCAGTGCTTTAAATTGTTCTATATCCTGAGGCTTACTCATTATATGTAGTCCTATATATTGTTAGAAATATTAATCCAGAAAATTTCTTCAGCAAAATAAAAATTGTTCACCTGTTGATGAATGCAGTTTCAGATTACTGGAGTCCAATTCAAGTGATTATGGAAAAAGAACAAGTTTTTTGTCCTAGGGAGGACATGAAGTAGTGTACCCTTTACATATAAGATCGTATGTCCCTATTGGCTTCAACAAATTACTCGCCACACTGTACTTATTATCTGGTCTTCATACTCACTTTCAGAGAGACTTTCTCTTACTTTTAGTCAACTGAACAATTTCAGAGTCATCTACTTGGTTTCTTTATTTTCCTTGGTTTTGTTTTATTTCAGTTATTCCTAAGAAGATCCAAAATTATCATAGAAACTGTTTAGCTCCCCTTCCCTACACAGTACCCTTCCTAAAAATATACCTCAGGGTCATATTTTATTTTATTTAGAAAATAGCTGTGGTTTTTTATCAGTGGGAAAGCCTCTACACTTTGTGGTATAATTTAGAAACAGAAAGTTACTTGACTGAATTCAGTCCCTTTAACTATAGATATGAGTACAACAATAACCCATCCTGTTCTATTCATTTGTTTGATCTATGTTTTATAGTCCTCAATAGTTTCATAGGAAATAACTCTTTTTAACCTTAGACATTTTCCTTTATAGGTGCATAAGGCCATTATGTTTCAATTATAACCCATTTGCTTTTTTTTAAAGTATTTATTTAAATTCCAGTTAGTTAACATACAGTGTAATATTAGTTTCAGGTGTACAATATAGTGATTCAAGACTTCCATACAACACCTGGTGCCCATCATAAGTGCACTCCTTAATCCCCGTCACCTATTTAACCCATTCCCCCACTCCCTTCCCCTCCAATGACCATCAATTCGTTTTCTATAGTTAAGAGTCTGTTTTGTTTTTGTTTTTTGTTTTTCCACTTTTCTCCCCTATGAACATTTGTTCTGTTTCTTAAATTCCTCATATGCATGAAAACATATATTTGTCTTTCTCTAACTGAATTATTTAGCTTAGTATAATACTCTCTAGCTCCATTCACATCATTACAAATGGCAAGCCTTCATTCTTTTTTATGGCTGAGTAATATTCCATTTATATATATATATAAATATTATACACACACACACACACACACACCACATCTTTCTCCATCATCAGCCAATGGACACTTGTGCTGTTTCCATATTTGGCAAATGTAGATAGTGCTACTATAAACATTGGGGTTCATATATCCTTTGAATTAGTATTTTCGTGTTCTTTGGGTAAATACCTAGGAGTACAATTGCTGGATCAAAAACAGTATGGTACTAGCACAAAAACAGACACATAGATCAATGGAGCAGAATAGAAACTCCAGAAATTAACCCACAACTATATGGTCAGTTAATCTTCAAGAAAGCAGGAAAGAATATCCAATGGGAAAGTCTCTTCAACAAATGATTTTGGGAATAGTGGACAGCAAAATGCAAGAGAATGAAACTGGACCACTTTCTTACACCATACACAAAAATAAACTCAAAATGGATTAAAGACCTAAATGTGAGACCTGAAACCATAGAAATCCTAGAGGAGAACACAGGCAGTATCTTCTTTGACATAAACCATAGAAACTTCTTTTAAGATATGTCTCCTGAGGCAAGTGAAACAAAAGCAAAAATAAACTATTGAGACATCATCAGAATAAAAATCTGTGCAGTGAAGGAAACAATTGGCAAAACTAAAAGGCAACCTATGGAATGGGAAAAGATTTTTGCAAGTGACATATCTGATAAAGGGTTAGTATCCAAAATAAAGGCAGGTGTTGTGATCAGCACTGGGTGTTATATGCAACTAATGAATCATTGAACATCACATCAAAAACTAATGATGTACTATATGTTGGCTAATTGAAAATAATAATAACAATAATAATAAAAGAACTTATAAAACTCAACACCCAAAAATGAATAATCAAATGAAGAAATAGGCAGAAGACATGAATAGACATTTTTCCAAAAAAGACATACAGATGGTCAACAGACACATGAGAAGATGCTCAGTATCACTCATCATCAGGGAAATGCAAATCAAAACTACAATGAGCTATCACCTCACACCTGTCAGAATGGCTAAAATCAGCAACAAAAGAAACAACAGGTATTTGGGCAGATGTGGAGAAAGGGGAACCCTCTTGCACTGTTGCTGGGAATGCAAATTGATGTAGCCACTCTGGAAAACAATATGGAGGTTCTCCATTTGCTTTTTATTTTCCATAAATTTTTGAAAATTTCTTGCCTGCTTCTGATATAATTTCTTTATGTTTTGAAACATGAAAATGCTTTAAATTCATGTATTTTCAATAATTTCAATAGCACTTTGAGTTAGAAAGTTATGTGTGAATGCTAACATAATAAAATATCAACTTCATTTGCATAGTAGTTTTAAATTTAAACCTTCCATATTCCTTTTTTTAGGTCACATTAACTGAATTATTTTATATACATGGAACTGAATACTTTACAGACATAAATATGTTATCTCACTATATATGGAAATAGATTTTCATCAACAACTGTTGAAAGAATAGAAGCTAAATACAGGGCATTCTATTTAGAATAATTCCATTTAGGTAAAATTAAATATACGAACACATCAAAGGCAAGTTTTATTCAAATAAAAGTATTAGCATTATTACATGGACAGTGTTAATATTAGGTGACTATTCCTCACTCTGAAAAAGTGAGAAATTCAAGGTCTATTATTATTATAAAAGGCTGTTCATTGGAACATGTTGGAATGCCAGCAACAATAGAAAAGCATAAAACACGTTATAGACAAAAGGTTGCATTTAAATCATTAAATATAAACTGTGGTTATAGCAAAAATATTAATTTGCTATTTTGACTTTATCCAAAACCATAAAGATAAGCCAGTGAATATTCTAAATAGGATTCCAATTAGGGAAGAATTAATTTCACAAATATATATGTATATGTAAGTATCATGTATCAGTTTTCCCATGTGTAAAATGAGGATCAAAATAATTCCTACCTCACAGGATTCTTGTAAGGAATAAATTGGTTAATACAAATTACATACTTAAAATATCACTCAGTTAATGTGTTCTGTGAAAGTGCTAGTATGATATTGATAATAATAATTATTACTGTCATTCACAAATGTTACATATGTAATGTGTATATAATAAAGAAATCATATATAATAATGAAAAAAAGAGACATCAAGAAAAATGTGAAGCAAAAAGCTAAATGCTGAGGATAGTGGAGTGGTAAGTAAAATTGTATGGTCCCATCCCTGAAACGACCTTCCAGTCAAGGTAAAGGAGATTTGGAAGGGGGGAGAGCAAACTAATCCAAATACTGAAACAAACAAAAACAAAAACAAAAGCATAAGATGAAAGAAGTGCTGGGGGGGGGAGTGAAAATGGAGTTTGGTATAATTTTGCTGAGTGCTATATTCAAATATTGGTCTTATACTGTGTTGTTAGTAGTCATTTCTTAATAGTATGTTTAGTATTAATTTTAACTATGTGTGCAGAGAAGAAACTGAGTCAGTAGGAAAAGTCTCTTATATCCTATAGGAGATTGATGAACTTTAGTGGCCCTAGGCAACTACTATGTAGTAGGTCAAATAAATGGGAACCACTCAAAGTATGACAATGCATTAAGCTGATTGGAAAACAACCTCCTAGCTCTTAGAATGGAAGAAGAGGGGATGGAGTTAACAACTTGGATATATAGTATGGATGAATTTGTTATAGTCTGTTATTTTACAACAAGATTTATAGCATTATGCCTACATCATAGAATGACACAAGACTACCAGACTTTCTAAGACAGTGTGAGGGTTTCTGAATGAAATTTCTAAAGTATGTAACAGGCAACAAAAACCATGAGTATTTCAAGTTGTGATATACATATACTTTAAAAAGTATTTTTTAACTTCTAGGATTCTTGTGGTTAAAATGAGGAATGGGATTTTCTATTCTCAAATGTAAAGATAGAAGAAGAAGTTTTATTCCAGCATTTTAATAGCAAATAATAAAGTAAACCACAGGATTTTTTTCTTGACTTACATTTTCTTCTTTCATTTTCAATAAAAATCTATAAATAATTACCTCAGTACTATTTATTATATAAATTGATAAATATGGAAAATGAGTATTTTTGTTACTAACTTGCATTTAAAACAAAACAACAAATAAACACCCACTGCTCCTATGATTTATGTAAGATGTTTAGAGGAAGGTTTTCCTTTAAGAGCAACATAAGTCAAGGACAGTTTTCTCATTGGCAAAATTGTGTTGAAAAAGAAAATATATGTCTTTTCTTTTTCACATTTGAGTGTCTTTGCTCCATTTTGACTATCTATTGACTGCAATGGCAGACAGAGACACTTTACAAGAACCTAGACAAGTAGTTGATATTCCTAGGATAAATTGTTCCTCCTCTGTCATCAATACAAATCTTTTCTTGATTGGATTATTTGGTTTTTGTGTGTTGAGTTTGTTAAGGTCTTTATAGATCTTGGATACTAACCTTTTATCTGTTATGTCATTTGCAAATATCTTCTCCCATGGGCAGAAGACATGAACAGACACTTCTCCAAAGAAGACATACAAATGGCCAACAGACACATGAAAAAATGCTCCACATCACTTGCCATCAGAGAAATACAAATCAAAACCACAATGAGATACCACCTTACACCAGTTAGAATAGCTAAAATTAACAAGACAGGGAACAACAAATATTGGCAAGGATGTGGAGAAAGGGAAACCCTCTTACACCATTGGTGGGAATGCAAGTGGTAGAGCCACTCTGGAAAATAGTATGGAGGTTCCTCAAGACATTAAAAATAGAGCTACCTTACGACCCAGCAATTGCACTACTGGATATTTACCCCAAAGGTACAGATGTAGTGAAAAGAAGGGGCACATACACCCCAATTTCATAGCAGCAATGTCCACAATAGCCAAACTGTGGAACGAGCTGAGATGCCCTTCAACAGATGAATGGATAAAGAAGATGTGGTTCATATATACAATGGAATATTACTCAGCCATCAGAAAGGATGAATACCCACCATTTGCATCAACATGGACAGAACTGGAGGGGATTATGCTAAGTGAAATAAGTCAAGCAGAGAAAGATAATTATCATATGGTTTCCCTCATATGTGGAATATAAGGACTAGTGCAGAGAACCATAGGGGAAGGGATGGAAAACTGAATGGGAAGAAATCAGAGAGGGAGACAAACCATAAGAGACTCTGGACTCTGGGAAACAAACTGAGGGTTACAGAAGGGAGGGGGTGGGAGTATGAGGTAACTGGGTGATCAGTATTAAGGAGGGCACGTGGTGTGATGAGCACTGCATGTTATACACAACTAATGAATCATTGAACACTACATCAGAAACTAATGATGTATTATATATTGGCTAATTGAATTTAAATAAAAATACGAATCATTCATTGTCAGTATCAATCAATATTTGCAGCTACTATAATTCTTTCCAACAGTCACATGGGAAAGTTGGACTAAAATATTTTTATTAAATTAATTATCCTTCATGAACTTATAATGTGGGGCACCTGGGTAGCTCAGTTGTTTAAGCATCTGTTTGGCTCAGGTCATGATCCTGGAGTCTCGGGATTGAGGCTTGTATCAGGCTCCCTGCTCAGCAGGAAGTCTGCTTCTCCCTCTGCCTCTCACCCCACTCATGCTCTCTCTCTCTTGCTCTCTCAAATAAATAAATAAAATCTTTAAAAAAAGAAATTTATAATATAAACACAGGTAAAACAAGCTTTCCAAATGTGTGTCTGTCTATTCAAAAGTGTTGAATTAATTGGATTATAGAATACAGCATTTGGTTTTCATGGTCTTTTGACATTGTCTTTGAGCATTGAGACAGCACATTAGGGACTGTGCTTTCCTTTCCTCTGTAGTTTATGTTATAGGTGACTTCCTTGAAGGTCACAACATCCCCAGATACTGCTCACTATGGAGTGATGGGGAATACAGCTAACCTCAGAGAATGAGTTAATTAGTCATTTTGGCAATTAGCCTTGTTTCCTCATTTTGAGTATATTCAGTGATCATCTGAGGATTCACATTTTTGAAACAAGGGGCAGAAAGATCAAAATGAGTCAAGTAATCAAAATGAAAAAGATTAGAAAGCTTAGAAAAATATTTCTCTTCTATATCATATTTTATTTTTTAAAAAGCTCCATTAAATGGGTTCATTAATGAACTAAGTATGCTTCCTCCAGACTTGACTAAGATAGTTTAAGTGGGCATGTTCAGACACTCAGATTTAGTGTTCAAAATTTCAAGGCCCTGTTCATGTGTCCCAAACTTCCCTCTGCACCAGGACCATTTTCTTCTTCCTGGAAGAGTTCAACCTGAATAAAGTTAATCAGACTTTAAGAAATCTGTCAGAAAGGTTAAATGAACAATTCAGATTTATAGGAGTCAGATCACATAAAAGTGAGGAGGTCAGAATTATTTGGCTTTGTTATTAGTGCTGAAACCTGGAGGTACCCAAGTGAGATCACAGTGCAGCTAGAAGAGGGTATGAGATAAATTAAGGGAATTAGATCTATGTCTGGTCTTGAGCCTTGTCATGAATCCTGAAATATGCTGTGTTTAGCAAAGTATCATTGTCTTTATAGAAAAACCACTAGTAAAAGCAGAGTTACTTTAAATTTTAGTGAGTTATTCATGCCATACAATAAAAGTTAAAGAGGAAAACAAAAACAACTTTTGATTTGAAGTAAGTTAATAACATTTCATTAACAAACTGTACATAGTAACAGCATAAGCTGGATGGGAAGCTGCTTTCACAGGCCATAAATGCTTAATGTTTATTACCAATAAAAGTCAAAGGAGCATTTAGTAAAGCAGTTTACCAAACAAACATTAAATACTTTAATGCATTAGCTTCAGTGGACAGAATCAGGCTATTTAATTAACAATGAGTAATCTGTTAAGCTTTGATTCACCACAAATGATCTGCAGCTTAATACAGGATGATAGCCTTTGAAAGGCAGTGATGAGGGTAAGCATCAGTTGGGAGGTAAGAGGTTGGTATTCTTGAAAGCAAGAGAAAATAAAGACCACTTTGGGTGTAGTTTAATCTCACACAAAACTCAAAGTAGAAAAATACTCACTTATCTTATGCTGCATGATATGGTGGAAAGAAAACGACTCTCCACTTCTAAGCTGTATGATTTGAAGACAGTTTACTACCTAAGCTACAGCTTCTTCACCTACAAAATGAATCATATCTCACAGGGTGGCTTTGAAGATTAATGATAGGATATGCATTTTTCTGGGATATAATGAGTACTCATATATAATTTTACTTCACAGTATTTTGATTCTTCTGTCTCCATTGTTTCTGCTATATACTTATACCTACTATTCTTACTACTACTACTACTACTACTACTACTACTACTACTACTACTACTACTACTGTATTTGTGCCATTTAATGAGAAAACATGGGTCAAGCTATAAAATTCTTTGAGTTTCAAGGAAAATAAAATCACAGATCACCTTTGCTGATAAACATTTATTACAAGGGCATAGAAGAAATAATCTCATTTGCCACATTATCAACATAGATCTCAGAATTTTTTAATATAGTGATATGTAGTGGTCGTCAAAGGAAAGAGGAAACATTATTCATTATCATTTGAAACAGCTACCTAAGCTGAGTAATACACCTTTTTATTCATCTAATATTCGATTGGGTTTGTTTGTTACCATTCATGTGGAATAGTTAATGCCAAGCCATCTCAGAAATTATTAGCTATCTTTGTGCCCATTCAGGTTTGCAAATTTGGCTTTTCTTATACCATCTGTTACATGGAACAGCTTACACATGAAAGATCCTGTTGGGGCCTCTTTTCTTAAAATAGAGAGGTGTACAGTTAGAGTGGCAAAAATTAACAAAAAGGAAACAACAAATGTTGGCAAGAATGTGGAGAAAGGGGAACCCTCTTACACTGTTGGTGGGAATGCAAGCTGGTACAGCCACTCTGGAAAACAGTAGGGAGGTTCCTCAATGTTAAGAATAGAGTTACCCTACAACCCAGCAATTGCACTGCTAGGTATTTACCCCAAGATACAGACGTAGTGAAAAGAAGGGGCATGTGCACCCCAATGTTCATAGCAGCA
>NW_027773147.1:0-293 GCF_054177405.1 Leptonychotes weddellii | reverse complement strand
ATATTACAAGATTGCAAAAAGATACTTTTTTTGATGAGAGACTACTATCTACTTATCTATATTACCTCATAATTCATTTCCTATCCTAACACAATGATAAAACATTTTTTCCTTTTCTTCCTCCTGCTTTGAAAAGGCAAGTGCCATGAGGGATATCTTAATAGAATGTGCCATTTCCTTGCCAGGAAAGCAATAGGTTCTTATTGGCTGAATTCAAGAGAGCCACTGGCAATCCTTGTTCCCAGAATCAAAAAGGTCACTAAACCCTCAACTTAAATACAACCTTTTTATTA
>NW_027773146.1:0-293 GCF_054177405.1 Leptonychotes weddellii | reverse complement strand
GGTATATACGAATATGCATGTGGTTTTAAAAACGGAATTAGTCTTTTCAAAATACTAAAATATTTGCTGGAGAATTAACCTCTGCTGTTTCAGGTTTTGGCAAAAATATGATAATTGAATTCTTGGGACCCTTATGCTGGATATGTGGCATTCCCAGCCCTCGGCCCCAAGATATTGGCAGGTCCTCCAGCCCCTGGCATCCAAGTGTCTGGGAAGTTTATTTTTTAAATTTTTTTAAAAAGATTTCATTGAGGGGCGCCTGGGTGGCTCAGTTGGTTAAGCGACTGCCTTTG
>NW_027773145.1:0-293 GCF_054177405.1 Leptonychotes weddellii | reverse complement strand
ATCATTATAAATCCCCTCAAGTGAATATTACTTCAATGAGTATTGATTCCTATGATACCAGGCAGAGTGCTTGATGCTGAATATCTACCAGTAAACTTGAGTTTATAGTTTGGTGGAAGAAAGTTATAGACAGAGAAACAGGAAAGTGTAAGAAGTATGATAATTACAGAGTGCTGTGGGAACGTAAGGTAGACATGTAACCCAATTTCAGAGTCCAGGGAAAACTGCAAGAGAAAGAAAAAACTATCTAAGCTGAGATTTGAAGCACAAGTATATTTGTCCTGGTGAGCAGG
>NW_027773144.1:0-293 GCF_054177405.1 Leptonychotes weddellii | reverse complement strand
CTTGCTTCAAAACCTCCATAATTTAACACATGTTCTTCTCAATCTAGCCCTAACCCTGCCTTCACAGTTTTTTTTTTATAATTTTTAAAAAAAATTTTTATTGTTATGTTAATCACCATACATTACATCATTAGTTTTTGATGTAGTGTTTCATGATTCATTGTTTGGTGTAACACCCAGTGCTCCATGTAGAACATGCTCTTTTTAATACCCATCACCAGGCTAACCCATCCCCCCACCCCTCACCCCTCTAGAACCCTCAGTTTGTTTCTCAGAGGCCATAGTCTCTTGTG
>NW_027773143.1:0-293 GCF_054177405.1 Leptonychotes weddellii | reverse complement strand
ACAACAAAAACCAAAGCATGTCCTTCGGGTGATTCATATGTACCCAGAGCTTTAGAAGTAATAGTCAGTCCTAGATAGACCCTGTTCCTTTTCGTCTTCAGAGAGTTTACCTGTAAAGAGCAAACCCTCACTGTTTACACCATTGGTGGTAGCTATCAATTCATTGCCTCTCAGCTCCAAGTCACATTTTCTGTTCAAACTGAATGGCTGCATGGTTTCAGTCTCAGATGATTCATTTAGATTTTCCATCAGATCCTTCTAGAACATAGGATCAAACCATGGGTTGCATCAAC
>NW_027773142.1:0-293 GCF_054177405.1 Leptonychotes weddellii | reverse complement strand
AAAAAAAAAAAAATTTAGAGTATAGAGGGGAAATAAATATCTTTGTTATTGTTTGCATAATGAAACCCTGGAAGGTTACATAAGAAATAAATTAAAAAAAAAAAATAGAAGTTAAAGTATGCAAGGTCACTTGTGGTTAGCAGCATGAATCCGACTATTTACATTACTATTTTTCCCCACAAATGATTTTTAAAGTAATGTATATGCTTTTGTGATAGCTTAAAACTAGGAAACAAGGACAGTTGTACAAAAGATAAGAGGCTGAATACAAAACAAGGGATGTTGGAGAACTG
>NW_027773141.1:0-293 GCF_054177405.1 Leptonychotes weddellii | reverse complement strand
AGAGGGAGAGGGAGAAGCAGACTCCCCACTGAGCAAGGATCCCGATGTGGGGCTCGATCCCAGGACCCTGGGATCATGACCCAAGCCGAAGGCGGTTGCTTAACCAACTGAGCCACCCAGGCGCCCTGACCTCATCTAATTTTGGCTCAGGTTGTGGTCTCAGTATCCTGGGATGAGCCCACTTCAGGCTCCATGCTCATTGGGGAGTCTGTCTCTCTCACTCTCACCCTCTCCCTGTTCATGCTCTCTCTCTCTCAAATAAATAAATAAATAAAATCTTAAAAAAAAAAAAA
>NW_027773140.1:0-293 GCF_054177405.1 Leptonychotes weddellii | reverse complement strand
TGGGTGGCTCAGTCGTTAAGCGTCTGCCTTCGGCTCAGGTCATGATCCCAGGGTCCTGGGATCGAGCCCCGCATCGGGCTCCCTGCTCAGTGGGAAGCCTGCTTCTCCCTCTTCCACTCCCCCTGCTTGTGTTCCCTCTCTCGCTGTGTCTCTCTCTGTCAAATAAATAAATAAAATCTTTAAAAAAAAAAAAAAAAAAAAAAAAAAAAAAGAAAAGTACAGCATAGGGAATATAGTCAATAATATTGTAATAACTTTGTGTGTTGTGTGTTGACAAATGGTAACTACACTTA
>NW_027773139.1:0-293 GCF_054177405.1 Leptonychotes weddellii | reverse complement strand
TCAGAGGGAGAAGCAGACTCCCTGCCGAGCAGGGAGCCCGATGCGGGACTCGATCCCGGGACTCCAGGATCATGACCTGAGCCGAAGGCAGTCACTTAACCAACTGAGCCACCCAGGCGCCCTACACCTTTATTGTCTTTTCATGATGTAAGAATAGAGATATCCGTTATAATCTAAGCATTGTATTTGTTTGTTATATTTTCTTTCTAATTTTATCCTAGACAGATACAATCTAGCATCATTTTCCAGAGTTAACAAATCATTCTAACACAGTTACTTAAATGAATTATTTT
>NW_027773138.1:0-293 GCF_054177405.1 Leptonychotes weddellii | reverse complement strand
GGACTTTGTCAAACAGCATGAGTAGCTTGGCTCGCGCCATTCTGCTCCCCTCTGCTTGTGCTCTCCCACTCGTGCTCTCTCTGATAAAATCTTTAAAAAAAAAAAAAAAAACAAAGTCTTTCAACAGTCAGCTGCTCTAGGAACCGTCTCCATATCTCCCTTTTTCACCACTCCAACCTATACTGAAAATTACCCCCCCCAAAATTTTTCCCAATTAATATAACACTGTACCCTGAGTAAAACTTTTTTATAAAGTCATTTTACTGAGGTTTAAAATTTGCCCCTCATCTAGT
>NW_027773137.1:0-3754 GCF_054177405.1 Leptonychotes weddellii | reverse complement strand
AGCTCAACAGTAAAACTATTTTTTAAAAAACCTAAATATCATCAGAAATGCTCATGTTATTTATTTCAGTCAATTGGGGTGCTTGAATCAAACCTGAAAGGAAAAGACTTTTTTTTATAAAATACTGTACAAATAGAAAGTGATTTTGTTTGAAATGCCTCAGTGAACTGAAGTCCTGAGTCATGTTCAAATGCTACAGAAGGGGCCTCAACCTGAGGATCACAGATGGACCATCATCACATCCAGCAGAGGGCCAAAAATATGGGTATACCCACACAGGGACATTTTTTTGATTGCAGGAGCCATAGTTTTCATGAGATTTTCCAAAGGATCTTTAGTTCCACACTTGCTTCTCACGCCCCCCCTCCAAAGTTAAGTGCAATCATTCTCAAGATGTTTGGTATCTTGACTGAACTATATGTATCACATCTTTTGTAAATTGAATAGCCACTTCTAATGTCTATAAATTCAGATTTCTATTTTAGGACTTTTTTCATAAAGGCATCAGGTACATTTGGAAAATTTTAAGGTTAGAAAGAACACTTGACTCTAAATTGGTTCAATGCAATGTTTCCATGCAAACAGGGATGGGATTAAACCATTTCTCATCTTAAGGACTTAGTTATCTGGTTTGCTACTTACTTGAAGTGATACTTTTGAATCACCTTAGAAATGCCCTTGGCCAGGGCGCCTGGGTGGCTCAGTTGGTTAAGCGACTGCCTTCAGCTCAGGTCATGATCCTGGCGTCCCAGGATTGAGTCCCGCATCGGGCTCCCTGCTCAGCAGGGAGTCTGCTTCTCCCTCTGACCCTCCTCCCTCTCATGCTCTCTGTCTCTCATTCTCTCTCTCAAATAAATAAAAATAAAATCTTTAAAAAAAAAAAAAAGAAAAAAAAAGAAATGCCCTTGGCCCTGAAATAATCAGCATGTAATACCTTTATAAAATACCATTCACTGCAATGTTGTTTATAACATCAAAATGTGAAAAAAAAATTCAGTAAGTGATAGGATTTCCCAGTATAAATTACTACACAACATTTTTTTAAATGATGCTTTCAAAGGATTTTCACAGCATGGTAAATCTTAATAGGAGTAAAGTAAGCTTAAAACAAATGGAACAAAATTATATATATATATAAAGTATAAATATGTTGCAAAATTACCCATAATGTTTGTATCTGTGTATATTTCACAAGATACATATGTTATTATAACCAGCCTAAAGGGACAGATAACAAAATGTTAAAGTGGTTATCTCTAGATGGTAGGATCATAGATTTGCTCCTTTTTGCCATTGGTGGTGGTGTTCTCTTCTTTTTTTTTTTTTTAAGATTTTGTCTATTTATTTTAGAGAGCATGAGCCATGGGGAGGGGCAGAGGGAGAAGCAGACTCCCCGCTGAGCAGGGAGCCCGATGCGGGGCTCCAACCCAGAACCCTGAGATCATGACCTGAGCCAAAGTCAGAAGCTTAACTGACTGAGTCACCCAGGAGCCCCGTGTTCTCTGTAACTGTTGCTGTCGTCTTTTTTTAAAAAACAATACTTTTTTATTCCTGGTTATCAAACAACCATAAAATATTTAGATAGTGCAGAAAGACACCAGTTAAAAAGCGAAAATCACTTACAGTCCCAACACTGGAAAATGCTACAATTAACATTTTGATGTAACCCTCCTGAGTATTTCCACACAGGTCCCCCATACTCTCACACTCATGCACAAACACACATACACACACTAAGGAAAGAGAATTGTACATACATGATCTTTATAGTCTGTTTTTTTTAAACTAATACACCATTTCTTAGAGCAGTTTTAGGTTTACAGAAACACTGAACAGAAAGTAAGAACTGAGAGTTCTGAGTATATATACTCATTCCTCACCCTTCACCACCCAGTTCCCCTATAATGATGCATTGGTGTGGTACATTTGTTACAACCGATGGACCAATATTTATTATTATTATTATTATTATTATTAACAACTAATGTTTACCTTAGGATTCACTTTTCTATGGGTTTTACCAAATGCATTAGGTATCATATAGAATAGCTGTCCTGTCCTGAAAGTCCCCTGTGCTCCATCTATTTGTCCCTCCCTTAATTTCCCCCAGCCCCCAGGAACCCCTGGTCTTTTTACTGTCTCCAAGGTTTAGCTTCTTCTAGAATGTCATAGAATGTCATACAGTTGGAATGACACATTATGTAGCCTTTTGGACTAGCTTCTTTCCCTTAGCAACATGCACTGATGGTTCCTCTGGGTCTTTTCTCTTTTCCTGATGTGATAGCTCATTTCTTTTTCTTTTTCTTTTTCTTTTTTAAGATTTTATTTATTTGTCAGAGAGAGCACACGCACAAGCAGGGGGAGCGGCAGGCAGAGGGAGAAGCAGGGAGCCCGACGCGGGACTCCATCCCAGGACCCCAGGATCATGACCTAAGCCAAAGGCCGATGCTTAACCAACTGAGCCGCCCAGGTGTCCTGATAGCTCATTTCTTTTTATCACTAAATAATATATCATTGTCTGGATATACCACACAGTTTACTTATCTATCCACCTACTGAAGAATTGGTTGTTTACAATTGTGGGCAATTATAAATAAAGCTGCTATAAATATCCATGTGCAGGTTTTTGTGTGGATATCAGTCTTCAACTCCTTTGGATAAATACCAAGAACTGCGACTACTGGTAAGACTATGTTTGTTTGGCTTTGTAAGAAACTGCCAAACTGTCTTCCAAAATGACTGTTGTAGTCTGCTTTTTAATTAGCAATTTATTGTAGACATCCTTTCATATAAATAAATAATAACTGCATAGTATTCCATAGTCCATAGATACTGTAGCTTAGCCTTTCTCCTATTTATGGGCATCGAGTTCACTTCCAGGTTTTTACTATTGCAAGCTAGACTGACGTCAACATTTTTATATCTACATCTTTGATCCCTTGTTCAATTATATCTGGAAAATAATCTGAAAAAAATGTAAAGGCGTGAACATATTTAGTTTTGATGAATGGCTATACAAACGTGCATTCCCGTGAGTACTAACTGAGAATGTGATACCGCCTTTACCTCTCAGAGTTAGTCCTCCTCGACCTCACCAACCCAGCTGGTAGGAAAGTGCATCTCAGTGTTGTTCTGGCTTATCTTTTATTGATTACTCCCAAGATTAAACATGTTTTTACTTTTGTTGGCAATTTGTATTTCTTTCTTTGTGAATTAAGTTCATATTCTTTTTACTTTTGCTACTAGAGTCTGCAAGAGAAATTTTTTGTTGTTGTTTTCTAAAACTCTTTGTATACCTTATTTCTGGTTTCTAGCAGGCAGTTGACTAGAATGTGCATTATTAACAGTTCCTAAGAGCGAAGGGAAAGAGACATTACCACATGAAATGTATACACTACCCTCGGAAAGCGTGAAAAAATTAGAATAAGGAGATACAGTGTTTCTGTGATATGCGTTGTATTTCAAAAAATTTTAACTTTTGTGGGTGGTGATTTTGATTTTTGTTTATTTTGTTTTATTTTTGCCATATTAAACTTCTATGGTCAGATTTGTGGGCCATTCGTTTGTGTTTTGTGGCCCTGTTATCACACTTTCAAAGGCTGCTCTAGTCACAGGGTATAAGTATAAAAATATTTACTTTAATGCTCAATATCGCTCGGCATCAGGGAAATCCAAATCAAAACCTCAGTGAGATACCACCTCACACCAGTCAGAATGGCTAAAATGAACAAGTCAGGAAACGACAGATGTTGGC
>NW_027773136.1:0-293 GCF_054177405.1 Leptonychotes weddellii | reverse complement strand
AAAAAAAAAAAAAAGAAAAGAAACTATGTGTAACCATAGGGATGAATTTGTGCACCATAGTGTTGAATGACAAAAGAAAGCCATGGAATAAAACGTTTGCTTCACTTATAAAGACTGCTTTTTATATTACTTCTATCAAGTTCAAAGAACATGCAAAACTAAACAATATATGGGTGAGACATGCATATGTGGTAAAACTCGAAAGAAAGCCAAGAAAATTATAAACCCATGATTCCAGATAGTAGAAATGTGGAGCAACAAGAAGGGTAGGGGCTGGAGAGGATGCACGGAGA
>NW_027773135.1:0-293 GCF_054177405.1 Leptonychotes weddellii | reverse complement strand
CACATTTTAAAATTAAAACTTCATTAGAAAATACATTTCAATTTAAGGTGTATATGAAGATAAATATTTCCATCACTATGTGCTGGCTAGGTAATACCTTGGCATACTTATAACAATTGTGTTTTTCACCTTACAATTTTTTTATCTGATTATAAAAGTAATGTGTGCTTATTAATATATCCTCAAAAGTATCTTCCCCAAAAATGACTTCTAATGGTTCCAAATCAGTCCAGCAAGCAGCTGTGCAGTAATTTGACATCTTCCTATTGTTAAGATAGTTCGGTTGTTTCTAA
>NW_027773134.1:0-293 GCF_054177405.1 Leptonychotes weddellii | reverse complement strand
ATAGAGGAGGACATAAGTATATGTTTGTGTCTTCCCCAAATTTGCATGTTGAAATCCTAACCCCTCACTGCGGTGTGATGGTGTTTGGAGGTGAGGCCTTTGGGAGGTATTCGGTCATGAGGGTGGAGCCCTCCTGCTGGGATTAGTGCCTGAGCTGGAGACCCCGGAGAGCTCCCTGTCTCATTGCTCCCCACCACATCAGGACACGGAGGGCTGGGGCGGGCTGCAAACCTCGGGGAGGACTCCCACCAGAGCGGACCCAGCGGGCGATTGGGACTCCCAGCCCCCTGGAA
>NW_027773133.1:0-293 GCF_054177405.1 Leptonychotes weddellii | reverse complement strand
ACAGAATTTTATGTTGACAGCTGTTCTCTTTCATCTCTTTAAAATAATACACATTTTCATTTCTATTAAAAAGTTAACTGTCAATCTTGTTCTTTTGATGATCTTACTCTTACTCTCTGATTGCTCATTAAAACTGTCTTGCTTGGGGCGCCTGGGTGGCTCAGTCATTAAGCGTCTGCCTTCGGCTCAGGTCATGATCTCAGGGTCCTGGGATCGAGCCCCGCATCGGGCTCCCTGCTCCGCGGGAAGCCTGCTTCTCCCTCTCCCACTCCCCCTGCTTGTGTTCCCTCTCT
>NW_027773132.1:0-293 GCF_054177405.1 Leptonychotes weddellii | reverse complement strand
ACTTCCCTCGGCGGAGCAGACTTTTAAAAGTTCCGATTTTGTGCTCAGTGGTTCTATCAGTTGCCAGAAGTGGCCGACGGAGGCCCCTCCCCCACCGTCTATCCTCCCGAATATCGCCTCGGATTCACTTCTCCGCACGTCCTACCTTCCAGAAAGTGGTCGCTTTTCTGATGAGAGAGTTGTTGCTCTTCTTTTCTTCAATCTCCTGTTGAGTTTGTAGGTGTTCAGAATGGTTTGATCCCTATCCAGCTGAATTCCTGAGAGGAGATGAAATCCAGGTCTCCTACTCCTCC
>NW_027773131.1:0-293 GCF_054177405.1 Leptonychotes weddellii | reverse complement strand
TTGACCAAATATCTGGGCACCCCATGTCCTGGTCAAGACACATAAAATTAACCATTACACCTTCCTAAAGAAATTCAAGCTATTGGTGAGACCCACTTCTTTGGATGTGTGGGTCTTTCTTGAGCCTGCCAAAATTACACTATATAGATATTAGTAAGAAAGGTCCTTCTTACCCTAATGGTTGGATAGCCCATTCCCTGAGACATTTTGCTGATTGAGACTTAACAGATTATTATTCTCATTTTCCCTATTTTACTGTGTTTGAACTTTTAAAGAATAGCCAGTTGCTCTGT
>NW_027773130.1:0-293 GCF_054177405.1 Leptonychotes weddellii | reverse complement strand
CTCTTTCCAAAGTTTGGTTATTGTGGACATTGCTGCTATAAACATCAGGGTGCACATACACCTTTGGATCCCTACATTTGTATCTCTGGGGTAAATACCCAGTAATGCAATTGCTGGGTCGTAGGGTAGCTCTATTTTCAACATTTTGAGGAACCTCCATTCTGTTTTCCAGAGTGCTGTACCAGCTTGCATTCCCACCAAGAGTTTAGGAGGGTTCCCCTTTCTCAGCATCCCCGCCAACATCTGTCATTTCTGACTTGTTAGTTTTAGCCATTCTGACTGGTGTGAGGTGG
>NW_027773129.1:0-293 GCF_054177405.1 Leptonychotes weddellii | reverse complement strand
TAAAAATACTCTTTAAGCCACGTGAGACCTAGCTGCAAGCTGATTTTGATCTGGGGGACGCCAGCGTGCAAAAGTTGACGTAGCTCTTCCTTGTGAGGTTGGGCACATGCAAAGGGCCTTCTGATATCTTATCCAAGCTCAGACCGTTTGAAATATACGATCATTCACTGCTTTCCTTTCTTTGGAGTTTACTTTTTATGTAGAACATTTCCCACCATAAATGGCAGCAAGGCATACAACAGACCTCCATGAACATGGTCATCAATACTTTGCCTGGATCACTAAATTCTGAA
>NW_027773128.1:0-293 GCF_054177405.1 Leptonychotes weddellii | reverse complement strand
CACGGGCGAACTGCAGCCCCCGGGATGGAAACCCAGAGCGGCGAGGTCGCGCCTGCGAACTGCAGCCCCCGGGACAGAAACCCGGAGTGGAGCGGTCGCATGTGCTGGAACTGCAGCCCCCGGGACGGAAACCCGGAGCGGCGGGGTCGCACGCAGGTGAACTGGGAGCGGCTGATGGTTTTAGAAGCACAAAGGGCAGAGACGTGCTCTGACCTGGAGGCAGGACTGGGAGCGCTGCAGAGGGGCGCACAACCCAGGCCGCTGCAGTTTATAGCAGCACGGACAGAAACGGA
>NW_027773127.1:0-293 GCF_054177405.1 Leptonychotes weddellii | reverse complement strand
TTCACAGCCGCGGTGGCCTGTGGCTGAGCTGCTGGGTGTGACTCCCGGGGAAGCAGCTGGAAGGCGCCCGTCATGCTGGTTGGGTCGTGCACCATCTCTGGAGAGGCTCCTGCAAAACTCATGCCGGATGCTAAGTTGGCGCTTATTTTTTTGTGAAACTGAAAATCCTCTTCAGATGGCTTTTAGTAGCTAAAGCAGGTCCTAATGTAAATGTTTCATAAAAGCTAAGTGGTGTAAAGGGAACTTTCAAAAGTCGGGGACACCTGTATTATGATTCTGATGCTTGTGCTTGC
>NW_027773126.1:0-3754 GCF_054177405.1 Leptonychotes weddellii | reverse complement strand
AAGATGAGTTAATTCTTGAAGGAAATGACATTGAACTTGTATCAAACTCAGCTGCTTTGATTCAGCAAGCCACAACTGTTAAAAACAAGGATATCAGAAAATTTTTGGATGGTATCTATGTTTCTGAAAAAGGAACAGTTCAGCAGGCTGATGAATAAGATCTGAGTTGTCCATCTACAGAAACAGCAAGATGCCGGATAATTTTTCAGACTTATTTGTGATATTTTAAAGATGCAATAAAAGCTATACTGGTTTGGGCAAAAATAAATAAATAAATAAATTAATTAATTAATTAATTTAAAAAATGAAGCACAAAAGGGGGAAAAAAAGTGAACCAGAAAAAAGAATGAATAGAGCTCTGATGAGCTCTGGGAAAAAATATCAAGTGGTCTAATACATATTATTTACCCATATCAGGAATAAAAGAGAGGACATCACTATAGATCCTATAGACATTTAAAGGATAAGAGACCTTATAAACAAATTTATGCCAATAAATGTAACAACTTAGATAAAATAAATGGATTTCTTGAAAGATGCATATTACCAAAACTGAATGGTAAGAGATAGAAATACTGCATAGCTTCATACCTAAGAAAAATAATTGAATTCACAACAAAACCCTCAAGATAACTCCTGGTCTAGGTGGATTCACTGGTGAATTTTATCAAATGGTTAATCAATAAATTACATAGATCTTTCATCAACCCTTTCAGAAACTAGAGGGGAAGGAAACAATTCTCAACTCATATACCTTAATAATAAAACCAGGGAAAAACATTAAAAGAGAAGAAAATTAGAGGCCAACATCCTTCCTAAACACATAAATCCTTAATAAAATATTTGTAATACTGTGATACATATATAGTATCAGGACCAAATGGGATTTATCCCATTAATTCAATGTAAATCAGTGTAAGTCATTGTAATCCGTAATCAATGTATTTCATCACACTATCAGAAGGGGGGAAATAGATAAATGAATAATGCAACTCATCACATTAACAGAATAAAGGGGAAACACATAACTATTTCAATTGATGTAAGGGCATTTAACAAAATTTAACATCCATTCAAGACAAAACCTCTCAGTAAACTAGTTATAGAAAGGAATTACATCAATCTCAAAAGGAGTGTCTACCAAAACCTATAAATAATCCATATTTAGAGATAAAACTCTAAGATTAAGAAAAATAAGAATTTTTTTCCCTCACCACTGCTATTCAACACTGTACTGGATGCCCCAGAATAGCAGGACAAGAGAAAGAAGCAGCCTTCAGTTTGGAAAGAAGGAAGTAAAACTCTCATTATTCATATACAGCATGATCATGTATGTAAAAAATTCTAAGAAATCTGTATAATAGCTATTATGACTAATAAGTGAATTTAGCAAGATTATAACAAGATCAAAGGCAAAAGCCAATTTTTTATAACTTATCAAAAAACAAATGGAAAATGAAACTTACAAAATATTTCCATCTATAATAGGATCAAAAACAAAATTCTTGGGGCGCCTGAGTGGCTCAGTCATTAAGCGTCTGCCTTCGGCTCAGGTCATGATCCCAGGGTCCTGGGATCGAGCCCCGCATTGGGCTCCCTGCTCATTGGAGAGCCTGCTTCTCCCTCTCCCACTCCCCCTGCTTGTGTTCCCTCTCTCGCTGTGTCTCTCTCTGTCGAATAAATAAAATCTTTAAAAAAAAAAAAATTCTTAAGGATAAATTAAGAAAGACATATAGGAATTACACACTAAAGACTATGAAACATTGCTGAGAGAAATTAAAGAAACCCTAAAAAAATAGTGAACTATACCATAGTTAGAGATTGGAAGATTATATCATTAAGGTATAATTTATCTAAATCAATCCTTAGATTCAATACAATTCCAGGCTTCTTTGGTAGAATCCATTGAAATGCAGAATCAGCATTTTACAATTTACCTGGGAGTGTTAGAAACCTCAAATAGGTAAAATAATTTTGAAAAAGAAAAGGAATTAATTCAGAGGACTTACACTACTTGCTTTATCCAAGGTGCGATTATTGCTAATTGAAAGCTTTTATGATTTATTTTAAAGTTATAGTAATCCAGACTGTATGGTATTGATATAAGGATAATACATACATCAATGGATCAGATTAGAGAGAACAGAAATAGATTGGCACATATATTGATTTTCAACAAAGTTGTCAAGGTAATTCAATGGAGGAAAGGATAATCTTTTCAACAAATGATGCCAGAGCAACTGCTAATTCACAGGAAAAAAATAAATTAACCTTGCCTCTTACCTCATGCCTTACACAGAAACTAACTAGAAATGGACCACAGACCTAAATGTAAAAACCGAAAATAAAACTTCTGAGAATAAACTTAGGAGAAAATCTTTATAACTTTGGAATAAGCACAGATTTCTTAGGATACAAAATGATTACTCTAAAATAAAAAATTGATAAATTGGACATCACCACAACGAAAAAGTAGAGTGACAACACGAAGTCTTGACAAGGGTATGTAGCAACTAGAACACCATTACATGGATTATTTTGCTAGTGAGACTTAAATGTCACAGCTATTTTGGGCAACTGGCAATTTATTATAAATTTAAACATGCATCTACCCTACATCCAGCAATTCTACTTTCAAGATAAATGAAAACATATATGTCTACAAAAAGATTTCTATAAGAATATTTGTAACAGCTTTATTCATAATATCCAAAAATGGGAAATGAAAATATACTTCAATAAAGTTGGTGTTTGGGCCAAGTTGGATAGCTTATAGCATAGTTGGGTATGAAGACAAAATAGGTTATAAATATTATCTAATTGTTGGTAAACTTTCAATGGGTGTACTCAAAATCTGATGGTAACCACTATAGCTAGTATAGGTATATGGGAAAAAAATCTATTGTAATGATAGACAGAAAAGGGTGGAAGGGAGATGGAAAGCAATAGGAAAACAGGAAAAAATATGTAAAAGACGTGTGATAAAATATTTAAAAGACACTGTTAAAAAAAGAGAGATCCCTCTATATGATGTTAACAAGAAACAAATCAAGTAACAATAGAACTTAGAAATAAAGGCACAGAAAAAAATATACCAGAAAATGGAAATAAAAGAAAGCACATGTAACACCATTAATAATGTATAAAATAAAACCAATGCAGAAAGCTGAATCTTAACATTAACAAATGTTATTGTTTATCACAGTGGATCTTAAATCTTTGTTTTCCTTTCAATATGGAGGTTCCTCAAAAAGTTGAAAATAAAGCTACTGTGACCCAGCAATTGCACTACTGGGTATTTACCCCAAAGATACAAATGTAGGGATCCGAAGGGGTACGTGCACCCCGATGTTTATAGCAACAATGTCCACAATAGCCAAACTATGGAAAGAGCCAAGATGTCCATCAACAGATGAATGGATAAAGAAGATGTGGTATATATATATATATACAATGGAATATTATGCAGCCATCAAAAAAACCGAAATCTTGCCATTTGCCACGACGTGGATGGAACTAGAGGGTATTATGCTAAGCGAAATAAGTCAGTCAGAGAAAGACATGTATCATATGATCTCACTGATATGAGGAATTCTTAATCTCAGGAAACAAACTGAGGTTTGCTGGAGTGGTGGGGGTTGGGAGGGATGGGGTGATTGGGTGATGGACATTGGGGAGTGTATGTGCTATGGTGAGCGCTGTGAATTGTGTAAGACTGATGAATCACAGACCCGTACCTCTGAAACAAATAATA
>NW_027773125.1:0-293 GCF_054177405.1 Leptonychotes weddellii | reverse complement strand
GGGCGCCTGGGTGCCTCAGTCATTAAGCGTCTGCCTTCGGCTCAGGTCATGATCCCGGGGTCCTGGGATCGAGCCCCACGTCGGGCTCCCTGCTGCGGGAAGCCTGCTTCTCCCTCTCCCACTCCCCCTGCTTGTGTTCCCTCTCTTGCTGTCTCTCTCTCTGTCAAATAAATAAATAAAATCTTAAAAAAAAAAAAAAGAGTAAGCTTAAATGTTCTTACCACAAAAAAAGAAATGGTAATCATGTAAGGTGATGGAGGTGTTAACTAATCCTAATGTGGTAATCATTTCAC
>NW_027773124.1:0-293 GCF_054177405.1 Leptonychotes weddellii | reverse complement strand
AACGGAAGAGTGTAAGACTGAGTGTAAATAACAGGTCAGTATTTATTCTGATGGGTCACATCTTAATTAAAGCTCATTTTTCTGTGGCTATTTTATACTTACTTTCTAACATAAAGACACTGAGGTATACTTGAGTTTTGGCTTTTTAAGTTTCCTAGTGTTTTCAGGCAGCTGACCTTCGTGGGTGTCCTTACCCCTGCACTTGAGTTCTTCCTCGAGGAACTGCACAGAACACCTGCGTGGGGCAGCTGCTATTGCTGGGGTTTTCTTCTTTTCGAAGAATCGTCTCCACC
>NW_027773123.1:0-293 GCF_054177405.1 Leptonychotes weddellii | reverse complement strand
TAAATTTACTTCTAATTAGGAAAAAAGTCACTACAATATCCTCTGATAGTGTAAAAATTTATACATGCACTAATAATTGATTCCTTTTCAGAGGAATAAATATTTGACCATCAATTTCAGGCTCAGATAGTCTGGCCATGGATTCAGAACTAGCCTGAATGTATTGGACCCTATTCAACATCTTTGGGAACAGCTGTTGTTATGAGCGCAAACCCATTTGGACATAGATGGTGATTATTTACAATGTAAAGGTGCATTTTGGACAAAGCATCTTTAGTATATCAGAAAATAAA
>NW_027773122.1:0-293 GCF_054177405.1 Leptonychotes weddellii | reverse complement strand
GGCCACTTTTAGTACTAGTCATTGTCCTTCTTTGTATAAAAAATGTCATAACCTTTGTTTTAGATTAACAAAAGTGGCCTAGGTGTTTTGTTAGATTAATATCTGCTTGGTGCCTATTTTCCCGTCATTTAACCGTCATTTAACCCTCCACCTCTTTTGTCCTGGATGTAAAGGCTGACTCTTGTAGAGAGCACAGAGACCGCAGATTTTTATCCCCACTGCCAAGCTCTGCCTCTTAATGGAGGGTGTAATCCATGTCAATTTAAGTTACTTACTTTTCAGGTAGCATTGCA
>NW_027773121.1:0-293 GCF_054177405.1 Leptonychotes weddellii | reverse complement strand
CCTGCGCAGAGGCTCACGGGAGGCTTCTGATTGGCGGGCCCGGATCACGTGAGGGGGGCTGGCTGCAAGGGAGGCTGGGAAAGCAGCGCCTGGGTTCCACCCTGGACCGTGACCCAGAATCGGGGACGTGTCCACGTGGGAAGGGGGCGCTGGCAGACAGGCGGGCTGCGCGTCGTCCTCGCGGGCTTCTCCCAGAGCCGGAGCTCTGGCCAGGACCTGCGGGCACCCTCTGCCCCCACCGCGGCACACCAGGCCCCGCCCCACCTGCGTTTCTGGAACGTTCCCTCCCGCAG
>NW_027773120.1:0-293 GCF_054177405.1 Leptonychotes weddellii | reverse complement strand
GTCCTGTTCAGGATGGGAATTCAGCCTCTGTCCTTGCCTCCCTGCTGGCTTGGACTCTGGATCCTGACTCCGTTTGGGAGCTCTCCACATGGAGTTGCCCTCCCCATCCCCCACAAATGCCATGGCCCCACAGTCATCTAAACAGAGGGCTGGCCGCGGAATGGTGATTCTGTTCTCCAGAGAGGAGGCAGAAAGGCTCACTTCCCTCCTTTAGTTTAACTAGTGACAGCCTGCTGGAAATATCGACTCTTTGGAGAGAAACTTCCCACAATCTTGAAGGCTGCTCCTTGACT
>NW_027773119.1:0-293 GCF_054177405.1 Leptonychotes weddellii | reverse complement strand
GCAGAACAAGTCAGCCAAGGCCGGAGGCCTCTGGAGCAGAGGGTGGGAGGAAGGGGACGGCGAGTGGCTGAAAACCAGGGGCCGGGCCTCCCAGGGGGTCCCTGTGCTGGGGGTTTAATGCTCTGAGGTCACCGTCATGAAAGTCTTCATTTTATCTGTGAATGTTCGTTCTGCACGTGGAGTCCAACGGGGCGGGGGCATTGCTTGGAGAATCGCCTCCCTGGGACGGGTTCTGGGCCAGTGGCTCCCACCCCTGGCCCCCAACCCCCTGCTGCCCTGAGAGTGCAGGTCCT
>NW_027773118.1:0-293 GCF_054177405.1 Leptonychotes weddellii | reverse complement strand
AAAAAAAAAAAAAAAGAAATGGTGGCCTGCGTTACCTACTAGTCTGCCCGCCTCTGAGAACCTGCTGGAGTAAAGGGCACGTGGGACACATTACAATGTTAAATTTTGAGAGTATTGAGTAGATACAGTGACAAATGATTGAAAAGTCACCGAGGGGGTGAAATATGTCACACTAAGTTTTGCTGCCAACACGGAAAGTATGCTTTCATTCTGTCTCCATGAGAGAAGGGGCAGGTGAGAGAGAGCATTTTAGTCATTGGGAGGAAATTGAGCAGTATTGGCCTTTATGTTTA
>NW_027773117.1:0-293 GCF_054177405.1 Leptonychotes weddellii | reverse complement strand
TATGCCCAGCACTCTGCTACAGACACTGTGGGATACAAGAGAATAACAGGATTTGCTCCTTGGGCTCCAAAAATAAAAACCTCACTACAGAAACAAACCAGTAGACACGGAATAACAGCAAGGCATAGAGGCCAGCACCCGTCTAAGGGGCCAAACTTATAGGGAGGACTTCAAAAACTGAAAGAAGGGAAGGGTTTTTTTTTTTTTTTTTTTTTAAAGATTTCATTCATTTATTTGAGAGAGAGAATGAGAGAGAGAGAGAGAGAGAGAGAGAGAGCATGAGAGGGGGAGGG
>NW_027773116.1:0-293 GCF_054177405.1 Leptonychotes weddellii | reverse complement strand
TCTTTAAAAAAAAAAAAAAAACTTCCCTGGTGTATCAACAAAGCTAAGACTGCATGTGAGAAACAGGAGTTCTGTGGTAATGAGGTAATCGTCGTTAGCATTCTCTGGTTTAACAAACTTTTGTAGGCGACATCTATTTTCCAAAGTAATACAAGTTCATATTTTTAAAAGTGTATGATGTATGAAACACTAAGTTACATGGCTGCTTTTGTCAAATGGCATACCTTCTCCACAAAAACAGTTGAAATCGTTGTTACTTCCTACTGACCTTACTGCTTTTTAATTAAATTTCT
>NW_027773115.1:0-3755 GCF_054177405.1 Leptonychotes weddellii | reverse complement strand
CAGTCGCTTAACCAACTGAGCCACCCAGGCGCCCTTTTTAAGGATTTTACTTATTTTTGTGAGAGAGAGAGAGAATGGGGGGGAGGGGCAGAGAGAGAAGCAGACTGCTCACCGAGCTGGGAGCCCGATGCAGGACTCGATCCCAGGACCCCGGGATCATGACCTGAGCCGAAGGCAGATGCTTAAGGACTGAGCCACCCAGGCACACTACTATGATGTTATTCTTTTTGCCTTTGTAATTAATTAGTATTATCTGGAGAGAGATTTTGAAGGTATGTAAATACCCCATTCTTCATCAAACTTCCCATTTCCTTTTATCAGACAAAGTCAAATGGTTGCAAATTTGACTAAGTACAGATTTGTAACTCTAACAATAAGACATGTGCTGCCATTATCCTTACTATATTTACTTACTTTGTCAGTTCACCTACATGTAACCATTCTCCATGCTGGGCTACACACAGGAGTGTGTAGGTAACCTCTATCCTTCTTGGCTCCTACAGTCACATGCTAAGCCACCCTATTATGCTTGTCTACCTTGCTGACACCACCTAAAAGCTTTAGGACTGAATTATTTGAAAAGAGATGGTTAGGGAATAGGAAAAGTAAGAAGACATCACTCTTGGGGTGCCTGGGTGCCTCAGTTGGTTGAGTGTCTGTCTGCCTTCTACTTCGGTCATGATCCCAGGATCCTGGGATCCAGCCCTGCAGCAGGCTCCCTACTCAGTGGGGAGTCGGCTTCTCCCTCTCCCTCTCAAATAAATAAATCGTTAAAAAAAAGACATCACTCTTGGGGCGCCTGGGTGGCTCAGTTGTTAAGCGACTGCCTTCGGCTCGGGTCTTGATCCTGGAGTCCTGGGATGGAGTCCCGCATCGGGCTCCCTGCTCAGTGGGGAGTCTGCTTCTCCCTCTGACCCTCCCCCCCTCTCATGCTCTCTCTATCTCATTCTCTCTCTCAAATAAATAAATAAAATCTTAAAAAAAAAAGACATCACTCTTAAACTTAATGAAGTCTAAATATATAATAACTTGAGGGCCATATTGTAATACAGAATCTCTGCACAGGAGTGTAATACCCTAAAAATGACTGCAAGCAGAAACTATGCAAAGCAACCTTAATAATCAATGGGGAAAATCACAATTATTCCATGACCTTTAAACTTCTTTATCAAAACATGAAAAACCCTATCAGTTATAAATGTATAAGGAAATGGATATAGTATAATTAAATTTATTTAGTACAGTCTAAAACATTAGAAATATTGGAGTACCTGGCTGGCTCAGTCAGAAGAGCACGCAGCTCTTGATCTCAGGGTCTGGAATTCAAGACCCACATCGGGTGTAGAGATTACTAAAAATAAGTAAACCAAAAAATAATAATAAGCCAGAAACATTAAGAATTAAAGTGTTTGGGGCGCCTGAGGCTCAGTCGGTTAAACATCTGCCTTTGGCTCAGGTCATGATCCCAGAGTCCTGGGATCCAACCCCGCATCAGGCTCCCTGCTCAGCAGGAAACCTGCTTCTCCCTCTCCCTCTAACCCACCCCCTCCTCATGCTCTCTTTCTCTCTCACTCTCTCTCAAATAAATAAATAAAATCTTAAAAAAAAAATAAATTGTAAAAGAAAGTGTTCTATTTTTTGGTGAAAAACTTAATCACTAGCAGTTTGAATTTCTCATATAAGTTAGGAGCAAGCATTTTTTTCTGTGTTTTGTCAAATTCTCATACCCCTTTCTGAGCTTGGACAGCTTCCAACATTTTGTACTTTACACTTTTAATGTGAAGCTTTTGGCAAGTATCAACTCCTCTGAGATGTCTTCATTTTTTCTTCACAATCACTTTCCTCATTTGTATGGATAAATTTAGCATAACAAAGTTCCTCAAGAGTCTCTGGAAGAGCTTCAAGGTCAATATTCCCAAAGTCAGCTCTTTCTTCTGTAATGCTATTTATATTTGATTTGAATTTCACTTCATATAATAGAATAAAAAAGAAAATCACACAACTCAATAGAAGCAGAAAAAAACATTGGACAAAATCCAATACCCTTTCCTGACAAAAACCCTCAACAAATTTGAAGTAGAAGGAAATTCCTCAACCTGCTCAAGAGCATCAGTGAAAAGCCCATAGCTAACAATAACATCATACTTAATGGTGAAAGGCTGACTGCTTTTCTCCTAACATCAGGAACAACAAAGATATCTGCTCTTACCACTTCAACATTGAAGTTCTAACCGGGACAAATAGGCAAAAAAAAAAAAAAAGCATTCAAATTAGAAAGTAAGAAGTAAAGCTCTCTCTATCTGCAGATGACATGACCTTTATATAGAAAATCCTAAGCAGTACACTAAAAAATTAAATAAAAATTAAAATTAAAGAGTTCAGCAAGGTTGGAAGATATACGATCACTACACAAAAATCAACTGTATTTCTATACACTTGAAATAAATAATCTTAAAATGAAATTAAGAAAAAATTACATTCACAATGATATCAAAAAGTACAATATTTAGGATAAATTTTAAAAGAAGTGTAACACTTATACTCTGAAAATACAATATATTGTTGAAAGAAATTAGATATAGGGGCACCTGGGTGGCTCAGTCCGTTAAGCGTCTGCCTTTGGCTCAGGTCATGATCCCAGCGTCCTGGGATCGAGCCCCACATCAGGCTCCTTGCTCCGCAGGAAGCCTGCTTCTCCCTCTCCCACTCCCCCTGCTTGTGTTCCCTCTCGCTGTCTCTCTCTCTCTCTGTCAAATAAATAAATAAAATCTTTAAAAAATAATAAAATAAAAAAGATTGGATATAAATAAATAGAAAAACATGTTTATGGATCAGAAGACTTAACATTTTTAAGATGGCAAAACTCAAACTGATCTACAGATTCAACATAATTGCTATCAGAATCCCAAATGACTTCTTTGATGAACTTGATAAGCAGATTAAGGGCACCTGGCTGGCTCAGTCCATAGAGCATATGATCTCAGGGTTCAACCCCACATTGGGTATGGAGCCTACTTTAAAAAATAAAAATAAATTGATAAGCAGATTCTAAAATGTATAAAATGTATAAGGAGGGACATGTGGGGGGGTGCTCAGTCAGTTAAACGTCCAACTCCTGATTTCAGCTCAGGTCATGATCTCAGGATCATGAGATCTATCCCTGAGGTGGGCTCTATGCTCAGTCCAGAGTCGGCTTGAGATTCTCTCTCTCTCTCTCTCCCTCTGCCCCTCCCAGCTTGCATGCATGCTCTCCCTCTCTCTCTCTCCCCTTCTCTCTCTCAAATAAATAAAATCTTTAAAAATAAATAAAATATATATGGAATTGCAAAAGACCCAGAATAGCCGAAAAAAAAAATCCCCAAAAGTAAGAACAAAGTGGGAGGACTCACACTTCCTGATTTCTAAACTTACTACAAAGCTATGGTAATCAAAACATCTGTGCTATTGACGCAAGGATAGACATATAGGTCAGTGGGATAGAACTGAGAGTCCAGAGATAAACCCACACATCTATGGTCAACTAATTTTTGACAAGGCTGTCAAGATCATTCAATGAGGGGCGCCTGGGTGGCTCAGTTGGTTAAGCGACTGCCTTCGGCTCAGGTCATGATCCTGGAGTCCCGGGATCGAGTCCCGCATCGGGCTCCCTGCTCGGCAGGGAGTCTGCTTCTCCCTCTCCCACTCCCCGTTTTGTGTTCCCTCTCTCGCTGTGTCTTTCTCTGTCAAATAAATAAATAAAATCTTTAAAAAAAAAA
>NW_027773114.1:0-293 GCF_054177405.1 Leptonychotes weddellii | reverse complement strand
CCTCGGGGCTTGATCGTCTTTTCTGCGACCGGAGCGGACAAGTAAGTGTACACACCTTTGGGCTATCGCAGTTCAATTATGTTCAGTATCAAACGTTGGATCGTGGAATTAGTGGTGGAACTTGTAGCTACCTTTGTCCTGGATAAGATCAGATTTTATGTTCCTGAATTATTCAAGACATTACTGGACAACCAATGGAAGTTCTCGGATTATTTAAAAAAGATGTGCCAGTGTCTGTTGAAGAAGACCCTTACTTATGTCCTGAGCAGTCTTGCTTCCCTCATACACAAACT
>NW_027773113.1:0-293 GCF_054177405.1 Leptonychotes weddellii | reverse complement strand
CTGGAAAGGGGACCCTGAGACCCAGATGAGCCCATGGCCCCGGCCGATGCCCTGACTGTAGCATGGCCAGCCCATGAGCACTGGCCTGTTCCCAGGAAGCAGACTGCAGACCCACAGCTACCGTGAGGTTGTAAAGCGGGGTTGACTAAAGCCGTTAGATCTCTGCGGTGTGGGTCTGCAGCACCCTCGTGCAGGTCGCGGCCCCTCTGCCCACGGGAGCCCCTCAGCCAGGGCCTCCCTTCCCAGCACAGACCGTGGCCTGCACCCAGGGCTCCAGGCTGGCCGGAAGCAAG
>NW_027773112.1:0-293 GCF_054177405.1 Leptonychotes weddellii | reverse complement strand
TTTTTTTTTTTATGATTATGACACATCCTCTCTGATCACTATGGGCTTCACCACTTCTTACTGTTTTACACAGATTAGATTCTGAAGTGTATATTACTTGCCTGGTCCTCAGCACGTTCTAGGCAGATGCTATGATCTCTGAGATTTAACGTTGTTCTGAGAAGGGGTGTGTGTGTGTGTGTGTGTGTGTGCGCACGCGTGTGCACACGTGTGCCTGTGCCTGTATTATTTACCCATTTGATTTATACAATGTTCATCCATTGGAAAACCTGAAAAATATAGAAGTCTTTTTG
>NW_027773111.1:0-293 GCF_054177405.1 Leptonychotes weddellii | reverse complement strand
TATAGCATATTAAAGGATTATATACCATGACCAAATAGTATTTATCCCAGGAATGTAAAGGTGCTTCAATATAAGAAAATCAATCAGTATAGTATATTAATAAAATAAAGATTAAAAAAAAACACATAACTTTCTCAATTGATACAGAAAGACTTTTGACAAAATCCAACACATTTTCATGATAGAAAATACACACACACACAAAACTAGGAATATAAGGGATTCCTCAACATAAATAAAGGGCATTTGTGAAAAACCCACTGTTAACAACATACTCAGTGATGGAAGACTAA
>NW_027773110.1:0-293 GCF_054177405.1 Leptonychotes weddellii | reverse complement strand
GTAAAGCAGATAATTCGAACTAGAGGTCTTGAGAGATGGCTGGAAAAAATGGGAGGTGCTCTTCAATGTTGACAGAAAGAGGATCCATATCCAACTCAACATGAAGGCAGCCAGAATATCATCTGCAGGCTGGGTCCACGCTTGTCTCAAAGGGCAGCTTCATTAGACATTTGGGATGTATTCTCTCTTTCCCCAGTCAACCTTTAGCTACAACACATCTGCTCATACCACAGACACACAAGGGGTTGTGATCACATCGATTCCAATGGCTTTAAATACCAACTTTATGCTCA
>NW_027773109.1:0-293 GCF_054177405.1 Leptonychotes weddellii | reverse complement strand
GCAAATCTCAAGAAAATAAATTAGTTCTGTTACAGATCAAGGGCCTTAATTCAGTAAGCAAGGAGTGTGTTAATTTGCTAACATTTAAGTTAACCTTTAAGACTGAATGGAGTGCTGTTATAATTGTACCAAATAAAACATTCAAATGACAATATTTGTTCTAAAACTCTAGCCTTTTAAAAGAATCTTATCTAGGGGCACCTGGGTGGCTCAGTTGGTTAAGCGACTGCCTTCGGCTCAGGTCATGATCCTGGAGTCCCGGGATCGAGTCCCACATCGGACTCCCTGCTCAG
>NW_027773108.1:0-293 GCF_054177405.1 Leptonychotes weddellii | reverse complement strand
AATTTGTTGGCATATAATTTTTCATAGTATTCTCTTATAATTGTTTGTATTCCTGTGGTGTTGGTTGTGATCTCTCCTCTATCATTTGTAATTTTATCCACTTATGGGTCCTTTCTCTTTTCTTTTTGTTAAGTCTGGCTAGAGGTTTTTAATTTTATTAATTCTTTCGAAGAATCAGCTCTTAGTTTTGTTAGTCTGTAATCTAACAATTGTAAATATATATGCCTCTAACTTCAGAGCACCCAAATATGTAAATCAATGAATAACAAACATAAAGAAATTGATGATAATAC
>NW_027773107.1:0-293 GCF_054177405.1 Leptonychotes weddellii | reverse complement strand
TATTCATGTCTTCTGCCCATTTCTTTTTTTTTTTATTTTTAAGATTTTATTTATTTATTTGACAGAGAGAGACACAGCGAGAGAGGGAACACAAGCAGGGAGAGAGGGAGAAGCAGACTCCCTGCTGAGCAGGGATCCCCATGGGGGGCTCGATCCCAGGACCCTGGGATCATGACCCAAGCCAAAGGCAAGTGTTTAATGACTAAGGCACCCAGGCGCCCCATCTTCTGCCCATTTCTTAACTGGATTATTTGTTTTTGGGGTATTGAGTTTGATAAATTCTTTTTTTTTTT
>NW_027773106.1:0-293 GCF_054177405.1 Leptonychotes weddellii | reverse complement strand
AGAGTGAGGTCCACGGTGGCATGGGCTGCAGGGCAGGCAGCTGAGCAAGGCCTGGCCAGAATTCACTGGATTTAGCAGCCATTTCGGGGCATGGCAGATGCCCGGTGACTGGGGGCTGGAGGGATGGAAGCCATGGGTGCAGGTGATTTTCCACCAAGTTTGGCTGTGAAGAACAGGGGAGGGTTCTAGGAAGGACAACCTCTGAGAGGGAAAATGGGCATGGGGTGAGAGAGGCCACTAGAGGGGAGGAGGGAGGTTAGCATGAGTGAGGATGCCAGGCTGCAGGGTGCAGA
>NW_027773105.1:0-293 GCF_054177405.1 Leptonychotes weddellii | reverse complement strand
AGCCCACAGGTGCTGGGAACCAGACCAACACTGGCCAGTCCCCGACTAAAGTCCATTCTGTGGGGTGTAGATTCATACATAAGGAATGCTGCCAAAGTATATGATTCTGAAGATAGACACTCCTGTGGTATAATGTACTTTTTTTTTGAGAGGGAGTGAGCCTGGGACGTGAGGGGAAGGGGGAAGAGGCGGAGGGAGAGAGAGAATCTTAAGCAAACTCCATGCCCATCGTGGAGCCCACTGGGGGCTCAATCTCACCCCTGAGATCATGACCTGAGTCAAAATCAAGAGTC
>NW_027773104.1:0-3755 GCF_054177405.1 Leptonychotes weddellii | reverse complement strand
CTGAAAAACAAACAGGGTTCTAGAGGGGAGGGGGGTGGGAGGATGGGTTAGCCTGGTGGTGGGTATTGAGGAGGGCACATTCTGCATGGAGCACTGGGTGTTATGCACAAACAATGAATCATGGAACACTTCATCTAAAACTAATGATGTAATGTATGGGGATTAACATAAGAATAAAAAAAAATAAAATAAAAAAAAAAGAAATACTTTCAGGTCATAGATCTGCTCACTAAAGCTGAAGAAAAGAGAAAACAGAACCTGGAGTCTTTGCCATTTAAAACTCTATTTATCCTATGGCAAAAGACTCCATCTTCTCATCCGCTAGTAGATAATCCATATTGCTGGATTCCCCCCAACTTACTTTTTCCTAATAACCACAGCTGGGGATGAGTTCCATTGTTGGGGACGAGTTCCACTCCTGGGGACAGACAGTGGTCACGGTTAGGGCAGCAGACGAGCTGGGTGTAAGATCTGGCTCTGACACTTGACTCGTATGTAACTAACTAGGGCCAATCATAGCTCCCTGAGCATTAGTTTCTTTGTCTGTAAAGTGAAGCTTTATGAGGTTATTGGGAGGACAAAATGGAATATATGAAAATGCATAGTAAGCAACTTGTAAAATTAACACTGAGTATGTTACAATCTCTGTGCTAAGAACTCCATGTACATACTCTGAATGTCAGCATTACTTAAGAAAGGCTTTGGGGCTCACCCCAAATTCAAGATCCTTTTTCCTCTTTGAAATCTGAATGGGGAGCCATTGCATTTATCTAAAAAGTATTTGAGTAATAGTTAAGACTTCATTTTACAGAACAGGAAACTGAGTCTGAGGTAAGTTGTTTTCTTTATCCAAGATCCCATAGCTAGCACGGCTCAAAGCCCTCGATTAAACGAGGTCTGTCTGACCCCAAGTTTTTAGCTACTATCCCATTTTGTACTGTAGAATTCCTTTAAACAGCTCTGAACTACCAAGTGGTGAGATGCCATGAAAACTCTTTGTTCTTTTCCTTTTCCAGAGTAATTATGAGGAACCAAATTGGTGACATGCATGAAGACATTTGGTAAACCACAAAGGGCTAAACAAAAGTGGGTTGCTTCAGTCATTCATCTCTCTCCAGCAATAAAAGGGTGTGGCTATGTTGTTGATAGGGTTTACTATGTTAAAGCAAGTGTATTGGGTGAACAGTATTTATTCCTGTTTATAGAAAGCCTAAGAACTACCAGGCGAATTTCCTATTTATATGTGAGCCACGGATTACTTCAAGTTTTCTATAGTAAAGTTACAGTTGTTGTTGTTGTTTTTTAAATCTAGAATTTCCTGCAGCTGGCAATCCGATGTTGCATGGCCTAAACTACTTCCATGCCAGGCAGACATGGGTGCACCTAACACCTCTCTCTCCAGACTCTCTGCTGGCCCCCAGCACTGGCTACCTTCAAATCAAATCCTAAGTCCCCACAAAACAATAAGGAGGTAATATAACTTCATCACTTTTACATTTCAAAGTCCTTTATCATTTGCTACCCATAGGAATGCTGAGGTTATCAGGGGAAGGTGTTTTGGCTTCATTTTATAAGAAGAAAATTAAAAAAGAGAAAGAACAAGGCATTCATCTAGTCTTATAGGTAGAATGTGCTGGAGTCGAGACAAATTCAGGACATCTGAATGCCCCCCGTTTTGCAATCTCAGATATTTGTCCACTTTGACATGATTCTATCTTTGTTGCTATGCGACCTCTCCCGGAAGTATCTACATCTATTCAATTCCACTCAATTTGACAAAAAATTACTGAAAATCAGTTTTATACCAGGCATGGTGTAGGTGTTGGAAACTGAAAGAGGAAAAGACATAGTCTCTGGACTGAAAGAATTCCCAGTCTAGAAGAGGGACAGACACACCTGGCTACCAGGCAATTGACTCTAGTATAGTGAACTAGGGAGCTATTTTAACATTTTTCTGATTATGGAATGAAAAGCTTCCTACAACCAAAGGAGTTTTAGACATCCGCTGGCAGCTGAGGAGTTATCTGGTGAGAGGGTGACGGACATAGGCCACCTTGAGAGGAGCATGCCTACGTTATATAAGGGTGCCTGGGCAGTGATCAGGACAGATGGGCCCAACATAGTCTTCCCAGTTTCCCCATATTCCCTCTGGAATAACAAGCCTACCCTCTGTGACTTTTGGTGGCCTGGTTCTGGCAAGTGCTCCATCTGCTTCTTCCAACCACATCTCTCATTGCAACCACAGATGCTGGACCTAACGAATCCTTTCCTCTAACCCAAGACTCCCAGAGGCCAAGAGTCCAGTGTGCTCTCTCAAACCTCTCCCCTCTCCTCACTTAGGAAAACCATGCCCTGGTGCTAGAAATCATTACAGAACCAGCACATCTGGGCCTCACTTTTTTTCTGAAGACATAAAGAAGCAGAATCCATAGCCCAAGAACAACTGTGGTGGGAAAACCCCAAAGGGTGACCAAGAGCATCTCAGATCTGAGAAATGGGCAAGCGGTATGGGAATAGCGGACACCAGGAACTGACTACAGAGTCAACACACAGATCCTTGCTTTTCAATATGCATAAGTGTGTATGGGGCAACCCTGAATGTGACCTGCTCAGCTCTCCTGCTACAGGGAGCATAGCTGACTGATGGCCCATCTACTGCCCTACTGGACCACTGCCGTGATCAAGCCTAGGCCATGGTTCCAGCAGGCTGCTCCCAGCCTGTGATAGAGCATGGCAGGCAAACAGTGCGAGCACATTCCCATGAGACTCCAGACTGTTCTAACAGGTTACTTGGGCACCAGGACTGGACTCTCCATTGGAAAAACCTGGGAAGACCCTTCTTGAAACTGCTCTACAGTCTGGGATTCCTCCCACCACATCTTTTTTCCTCTTTTCCTTCACAGATGTCAGACCTGTATCTTCATCTGAGTGCTCTTCCTGAGTGCTCCTACCCTTCCCTTTTATTCTTCACAGGCATTTCCCCCAGCAAGTCACTAGCACATCTAATCCCACCCTGACGTCTGCTTCTTTAGAGGACCAGAACCCACACAGTGTCTTAAACAGTGTTAAACTAACCTGAACTGTGACAATGGTACATTAATGGGTACTCTGAGCTGAGAAATAAAAACAAATAAAGTCATAAAAATATGGCTTGCTGGTTGTTCCACCTGAATGCTGGAAAGATGGGCTCGATCCATAGCACCAACCTTCTCTGCAACATTATACATGCTAGCTGCTAGGTACTAGGCGACATTCACACACATGACATACTTCCATAGGAATGGTAAAACTCAAAATAATTTTTGAGGGAGAAGTAAAGCAGTAATTATACAGTGACTCCACATCAGTACCAGACAGAGTCCACTCATTTCTGATGGAAATATTATAGGCTACAGGTTACATGCAGTTCCACAGTGCCAACTGCAACCCTGTTCCCTTGAGAAATTATGTTGGAATGAAAGTGAGGAAGGGTGAAGAACTATGAGAATAACCTGAAACCTTGACTTGAATTTAATTAATTTTTAAATAATTATAAATAGATTTGTATAAATATTGTTTAGGGCGCCTGGGTGGCTCAGTTGGTTAAGCGACTGCCTTCGGCTCAGGTCATGATCCTGGAGTCCCGGGATCGAGTCCCGCATCGGGCTCCCTGCTCAGCAGGGGGTCTGCTTCTCCCTCTGACCCTCTTCCCTCTCGTGCTCTCTGTCTCTCATTCTCTCTCTCTCAAATAAATAAATAAAATCTTTAAAAAAAAA
>NW_027773103.1:0-293 GCF_054177405.1 Leptonychotes weddellii | reverse complement strand
AGCCCACAGGTGCTGGGAACCAGACCAACACTGGCCAGTCCCCGACTAAAGTCCATTCTGTGGGGTGTAGATTCATACATAAGGAATGCTGCCAAGGTATATGATTCTGAAGATAGACACTCCTGTGATATAATGTACTTTTTTTTTGAGAGGGAGTGAGCCTGGGACGTGAGGGGAAGGGGGAAGAGGCGGAGGGAGAGAGAGAATCTTAAGCAAACTCCATGCCCATCGTGGAGCCCACTGGGGGCTCAATCTCACCCCTGAGATCATGACCTGAGTCAAAATCAAGAGTC
>NW_027773102.1:0-293 GCF_054177405.1 Leptonychotes weddellii | reverse complement strand
TTGTTCTCCGCCTGGCCCTCCACACCTCGTGCTTCTCCGTCCGCCCCTCCGCCTGCCCCCGCCCGCTCGTATTTCTCCATCTGCCCCTCCGCCTGCGCCATGCGCTCGTGCTTCTCCGTCGGCGCCCCTCCGCGCCTCGTGCTCGAGCTTCTCCGTCTGCCCCTCCGCCTGCCCCCCACCCCGCGCGCTCGTGCTTCTCTGTCGGCACCCTCCCCCCACCCCCGTGCACTCGTATTTCTGTCTGCTTCTCCGCGCCTCGTGCACCTCCGCCTTCCCCATGCGCTCGTGCTTCT
>NW_027773101.1:0-293 GCF_054177405.1 Leptonychotes weddellii | reverse complement strand
TTAGGGTCTTAGTAATTGGGTGGCTTTCCCTTTTCTGGTCAGTAAGTTCTGCTACTATATAACTTGTTACCTCAGCCTTTTCATTGTATGTAATTTTTTTTTTTTTTTAACAAAAGGTTTATCATGTTTGTTTTGAGATTCCAGTAGTATCTTTAACTTGTCAGACGACTTACATACAGTTGCATGCTTTCTTTTTTTTTATTTTTTTTTAAAGATTTTATTTATTTATTTGAGACAGAGAGAATGAGAGAGACAGAGAGCACATGAGAGGGGGGAGGGTCAGAGGGAGAAGC
>NW_027773100.1:0-293 GCF_054177405.1 Leptonychotes weddellii | reverse complement strand
AAGGTAAAACTCCAAATAGATGAGTTATTTTTTTAAAGATTGATTGATTGATTGATTTTAGGCGGAAGAGGCAGGGGGAGAGGGAGTTAAAGTCTTTTTTTTTTTTTAAAGATTTTATTTATTTATTTGAGAGAGAATGAGAGAGAGAGAGAGAGCACATGAGAGGGGGGAGGGTCAGAGGGAGAAGCAGACTCCCTGCCGAGCAGGGAGCCCGATGCGGGACTCGATCCCGGGACTCCAGGATCATGACCTGAGCCGAAGGCAGTCGCTTAACCAACTGAGCCACCCAGGCG
>NW_027773099.1:0-293 GCF_054177405.1 Leptonychotes weddellii | reverse complement strand
GCCCACTTTTCTTAGAGTGACAGTCCTGCTCATGAGCAGGGTACTGGCCAGGGGCAGTAGCCTCTCTTCTTGGCTTGCTTCTCCTGGCATGGAACGTCCACCCTGTGAACAAGCTGGGGCAAAGGTGATCAGTGATCAGGTCCCCAGTATTCTCGGTCTGCTGTTCCTGGGGTAAAGCCTCCATTCTACCTGTAGGGACTAGGTAGAGGAACAGAGCCCTTAATATCTTGGTTACAATCACGTGGAATTTAATCTCTGTAACACAGAGCTGGGGAGATGAGAAATGCTGGGAG
>NW_027773098.1:0-293 GCF_054177405.1 Leptonychotes weddellii | reverse complement strand
GGTCTATAGGAAAGACAGGGGTCCACAGGGACAATATAGCGTTCTGTGGAGAGAGAGTGGGTAGAAGAGCTACAGTCGGGCATTGTGGGAGATCCACGGGGGCAAGATTGGGATGATTTGGAGTCCATTGGAAGGATGTGGTAGTCTAGCTGGGTGGGTAGGGAACCCTGTAAGAAAATGAAGTACTGTGCAGGGCAGCAGGGGTGATGGGGATTGTTGAGTGGGCATAGTAAATTCATGGGTGAGATGCAGGGCTCTGGATGAAGACACAGCCTTTGGGGGTTCAGACGAAG
>NW_027773097.1:0-293 GCF_054177405.1 Leptonychotes weddellii | reverse complement strand
TTTACCTTCTCAAGTAGAGACTATAAAACAAATGGAGGACAGTCTTCTATAACCCAGGGATCATGTAAACTGATGTTTCTAGGGCAATTTGGCAAAAGCTATCAAGAACCTTATAAAGTGGATCCTCTCTGGCCCACCAGTTCCACTTCCTGGAATATCAAGTAAGGACATGTGGAAAGATTTAGCTAAAAAAAAAAAAAAGTGCTTCACAAAATTATTTATAGTGATGAAAAACTGGAAATAACTTTAATGACCACTGGACACAGTGGTAAATTCACTGGGTGGAATATTAT
>NW_027773096.1:0-293 GCF_054177405.1 Leptonychotes weddellii | reverse complement strand
AGACTGTAGCACCTGGACTCCTGGCTCTCTGGCTTCCGGATGGGTTAGGCCAATGGAAGGTGGGGCCAATGGATTGAGCCAATGGAAAGCAACGGCAGGAGATCAGAGTGCCATATACTTAAGATAGCAAAGAGTACTTTGCAGGTGTGATTAAATTAAGGATCTTGAGATGGAGAGATTATCCTGGATTATTTGGGTCGGCCCAGTATAATCATCTGGGTCCTTATAAGTGAAATAGGGAGTAAGGAATGTCAGCATGAGACGCGACCAGCTGTTCATGGCTTTGAAGATAG
>NW_027773095.1:0-293 GCF_054177405.1 Leptonychotes weddellii | reverse complement strand
CTGGGTCTCACCATCTTCCTGGCCCATTTCCCGAAGCTGCGAACTCCCTTCCCGACCATGCAAGACGACACAGACTTCCACCTTATCTTCTTCAAGGCTTTTCTTTGGATCTCGCTGCAGATGTTGCAGAAGGAACACGGTGACTTTTCAGGGCTGCAGCTCCCCAAGAGGCAAGCGAGAGAGATGTAATTACCTTGGCAGTGACAGGTGTGCCTGCCGGCTTTGCCCCAGGAAATACCACCCAGCCATCAGGAAGGGCCTGACAGCGCCCACACTTGGCGGGGGGAGTAGCA
>NW_027773094.1:0-293 GCF_054177405.1 Leptonychotes weddellii | reverse complement strand
GCACGGAGAATAGAATGGTGGTTCCCAGGGGATTGGGGTGGGGAGATCTAATGTATAGCACGATGACTGTACTGAGTAATACTGTATTGTATTGTTTTTTTTTTTTTTTAAAGATTTTATTTATTTATTTGAGAGAGAGAGAATGAGAGACAGAGAGCATGAGAGGGAGGAGGGTCAGAGGGAGAAGCAGACTCCCTGCTGAGCAGGGAGCCCGATGCGGGACTCGATCCCAGGACTCCAGGATCATGACCTGAGCCGAAGGCAGTCGCTTAACCAACTGAGCCACCCAGGCG
>NW_027773093.1:0-3755 GCF_054177405.1 Leptonychotes weddellii | reverse complement strand
ACGATGGACTCTGAAAAACAAACTGAGGGTTCTAGAGGGGAGGGGGGTGGGAAGATGGGTTGGCCTGGTGGTGGGTATTGAGGAGGGCACGTTCTGCATGGAGCACTGGGTGTTGTGCACGAACAATGAATCATGGAACACTTCATCTAGAACTAATGATGTAATGTATGGGGATTAACATAAGAATAAAAAAAAAAATTGAAACCATAAAAAAAAAATATATACGTATATAAAAAAAAAATTGACTGGGCTGGGAATGGAGAAAATGTTTAGTGGGAGGGGTTTTGGTGAAGGAGACATTTTGGAGAGTGTGGTATGTGAAAAACATTGAAGGGAAGTAGGGAAAACGGTATCCCTTCCCTGAGAAGGGTTGCTTGTGATTATGAACTGAATCTTCTATAACATATTTTGAGAGACCTGAATAGAGAATAGAATTCCTTTTAATCTTGCAGGGAATGAGGAGTGGCCCAATTATGTGTTGAGTTGTGTTTCTTTCGTTCTTTAGAGGGAGAAGATGGGTAGTTAGCTTGGGTGGTGTTGAGCTTGAGGTTCCCAAAGAACCTCAGGTAGGGGTGTCCAAAAAAGAGTTGGAAACACAGAATTAGAACTCTTGAGAGAATAGTTGTGGTTACAGATAAAGATTTGGGAGTTACAAGCAAGCAGAAGGGTTTATAGGTAAGAGTGAACCAGGAAGGAACTTTCAGGACACATAAGATAGAAGAGCTCAGAAAGAAGAGGTACCAAGAAGAGAAATAGTAGTCATGTGACAGGATAAGAACTAGGAGAAACTGGTCTCCAAGCAACTAAAGAAGGAGACAGTTTCAGTGGTAAAGGATGGACAGAATACCAGATACTGCAGAACAGTGTGCCAGAGCCAGCTCAGACCGGCTTGTGAAAGTCAGCCGTTAAATTTTCAGGGTTTCTGTGAGCCCGTTATTATCCACAGCCATTATTTAAAATACAGTGATGTATACTTGCAGTTAAACAAGTTACATTAAAAAAAAAAAAAAGGTAATAAACACACCACCGGCATCGCTTCCTAATTATTTTACATGTTTTTGTTCATGTTGATTGTATCTGAATGGTAGAAATGCTGCGTGGCATGCTCCAGGTCTGCCCACCTCAGCACTCAGTGACATCTCATGTGCTACATGAGGCTACACTGGTAGCCTCAACTCAGTCCTGGTGGGAGTATTTACACCACAGAAATCGGCAAACACTGCTAATCAGGGCATTTTTCCCTGTAAGGAGAACCACTTGTTAAACATTTACCAGCACAGCTTTGGACAAATAGAGTGAAAATCGAGAAAAGTCGAAAGGATTTAGCAAGAAGGAAACAACGTGTAAATTTTGTCTTAGTTTCAGTAGAAAGGTGTGCGAAAACCACAGTAAAGTGGGTTGAGGAATGAAGTGAAGAGACATGTTCAAAAAAGTTTGAGAACTGTTGGGTTAAGGCAGATTGTTATTGTTGATTTTTGTTTTAGGTGTAGGGCCCATGGAGTATATACAATGCTTATATACCTTATTAATCTCCCAAAAAGAAGTAACGTGTGCAAATTTGCTTTATGGTGGAAACCTTTCTGTTGGAAGGTCTTAAGGAACTAGTTATCTACAGAACACGTTTTGGGAACTGCTGCTATAGTATTTAACAAATAAGATGATATTGGTTGTAAGTTTGAGTGAGGTAAATATTCCTGTTATTAAAGTTTCTTAGTTTTCTAAAGGAACAATGTCAAGAATGGCTGTTGCATTTTGTTGAAGTATTTTTTTTTTGCATTGTTTGAGATAATCATCCGCTTTCTTTTAAAACTTGACCTAGTGCTGTGACACGTTATTTAGTAGATATTCTGGGGGTAAATCTTTGCCTGAGGTAAATCCAGCCTGATTATGGTGGTTTGTTCTTCTAGTATATGATTGAGTTTGTTCATTAGCATTTTATTTATAACTTTAAATCAATATTACTAAGTAGAACTGGTATTTTTCTCTTTTTTGTTAGGTTTTAATATCAATGTGCTACTTTTGAAAAGTTAATTTGGCCGCGGTATTTTCTTCTATTCATAAACAATTTTGTAACAAGAAAATTACCTCTTCCTTGGAAGTTAGAAAAACATAATCTAGAAAATTATCTAGGCCCAGAGCTTCTTGGGGAAATAATTCTTTGATAAGTTTTCAGTGGCTTTCATTGTTAATTGTTTTTCTATTTCTTAAGTCAACTTTTGCCATTTATACCATTTCAGACAAATTAGTTTGAGTAAATTGCCCCTTGGCCTGCCTTATTATCTACTTATATCTGAGAGACGACTTTTAGCAGAACCTAAAAAGTTGGATGAGTAGGTATGAAGAACCCCTATATAATGTGGGTTCTATTGAAATGTCAGGGGTTTGTCTGCTGTTGTCACAGCCTAGTTCTCTGGCGTATAGGATGAGTAGAAGGATTTATAATCTAATGAATATAAACCAATCTGTATTTAATTGACCAGATGGAGAATGTGAAAGAGCTATAATCCTTGGTATACATTACCCCCAGAATGGATCTTGTTTCTTCTCTACTGTAGTTAATGTTTGGAAACTACACCTTCTATTTGTGGTACAGTGCAATTCTGAATGGATACAGAAAGGACATTACTGATCTTAGTTCTAGGACGAGTTTGGGGAAAGGCTATAGAATTCTGTCTGTCTCTGAAAGCTGCAGGAGCTGGTCCAGTTTTCTGGGGGTTTTTTTGGTTTTTTTTTAAGATTTTATTTATTTATTTGAGAGAGAGAGCACATGAGAGGGGGGAGGGCCAGAGGGAGAAGCAGACTCCCTGCCGAGCAGGGAGCCCGATGCGGGACTCGATCCCGGGACTCCAGGATCATGACCTGAGCCGAAGGCAGTCGCTTAACCAACTGAGCCACCCAGGCACCCCCAGTTTTCTGTTTGATCCAACTCTTGGGGCCCCGAGCTAGGAATACATGGCAGTTTATCTTTACTTTCTTCTTGTCTACTTTTTAATGAACTCATATGTATTTCAAAGGGAAATTGGGACCAGTGTCAAAGAAAGCTTGTACGATTTACTCTTAACCAGGAGTCAGCATTCTTTAATTTTTCAGATAGAGATTTTGTTCCAGTTTTTCTTCATTAATATTCTTTCCTTTTTTCCCCATATACTTAAGCCCTTTTTAGTTTAATTAAACATAAAAAAAGTCAAAATGATAATCCATTATAGATAAAGTTGTTTCTCATGTGTTATACATGTTATATACAATGAATAGTTTTGGTGTGGATACTCCTTTCGTTTTTGACTAACAAATCAGAGAGCATTTATGTAAATTGCTCTGATACAGGTTGGTAATCAGTCAGAAAACAAAACATACAGGTCTAAAACACTGACAAATCAGCTTTTTCTATAGAAGAATATGTCCCATTCTGAAAACAAATAATTACGTTATTATTAGCGTTGAGTCTATGTTAAGAGAATTTTCAATTCCCAAAGAAAAGTACTAAATAGTGCTAGAGAAACAAACAAAATTCATTGGCTATAGTTTATATTCTTTCATGTTAGAAATAACAAAATGGTGACTAAGTGCAATTTGGTATCCAGATGGGATCATAAAACAAGACATTAGGCAAAATCTAAGGAAATCTGGATAAAATATAGGCTGTAATTAACTAATAATGTGTCAAAATAGGTTTATTTATTATGACAACGATTCTATACTAAATGCAAGATCTTAACAATAGGGGAAACTGGGGATGGGGTGTATGGGAACTTTGT
>NW_027773092.1:0-293 GCF_054177405.1 Leptonychotes weddellii | reverse complement strand
AAAAATTTTCAATCCCAGACTGGTTTTACGAGTTCTTAGAAAAGACTGTTGAGTGTACTGTTATTTCAGAGGCAACATTATACAAAGAAAGAAGAGCGCAAAATCACAGACAATTCAGTCAGCTGGTTCCAAGTCATATGACTTGGGTCGTATGGATGACAGGCTATCGTCATTCACACAATTTTTTTGAAAAAAGAAATCTTTACCAAAGGAGCATCTTTGGATTCTGTTTTTAGAACCTTCTGAGCCATGACTTAGAGTCAGCAGAACAGGCTCTGCGGCTGTGGACTTTA
>NW_027773091.1:0-293 GCF_054177405.1 Leptonychotes weddellii | reverse complement strand
ATTACACTGTTACCTGGACATGATCAATTTCACTGTCACTGTTTTTTTTCTCCAACTCTCTTTTCTCCTTCCTTGTTTTCAGACAGAACAAGATGGCTACCACTCATAGTGTAAATTGAGCACCTATCGGCACATGTCCACTCCTTGTCTTGGGATGAAATGGGAGGTATTCAGGAATGTGTTCTGGTGGAGACTGGGCCCTGTACCAGCTGGATTTTATCACCCGTGGCAGTGAAGGAAAGAAATAGCATGTCTGCAGTGAGACAAATAGCAGGGGCTCTGGCACACATATG
>NW_027773090.1:0-293 GCF_054177405.1 Leptonychotes weddellii | reverse complement strand
TTGGGGCACTTGTCTGTCTGGGCCTTGTGTTTGAGTTGTTTGTGTCCCTGCCTCTTTCTTTGGCCTGGATGAGAAACCACTGAGATCAAGGATCGTATTCTAGTCAACTGTGGATGGTCCTGGCTTCTGGCACAGCCCCCGTGGGGGCTCCTCAGGAGGGGTTTGGTGGAGGATTCTGTTTTAAGCATTCAAGGGAATGCTTGGGTTTTGTAGGACTGAATGTGCGTAGACGCAAACTCACACTCATCCAGTTGTGCCCCCGGCATTTCTCAGATGTCTGCATTTGTTCTTCT
>NW_027773089.1:0-293 GCF_054177405.1 Leptonychotes weddellii | reverse complement strand
CTGGGTGGCTCAGTTGGTTAAGCGACTGCCTTCGGCTCAGGTCATGATCCTGGAGTCCCTGGATCGAGTCCCGCATCGGGCTCCCTGCTCGGCAGGGAGTCTGCTTCTCCCTCTGACCCTCCCCCCTCTCATGTGCTTGCTCTCTCTCATTCTCTCTCTCTCAAATAAATAAATAAAATCTTAAAAAAAAAAAAAGAAAATGTTCTGCAAACAAAACTTCGCACAAGCTCAAGATATAAAAGCTGAGCTGCTCTTAAGTGTGGGTTGGGCCCCAAGAAGGGAGCAGTTGCACA
>NW_027773088.1:0-293 GCF_054177405.1 Leptonychotes weddellii | reverse complement strand
ATTGCCCTGCTCCCCTGTGGTGGGGGATGGGCTCAGCGGGAATCAGTTTTGGGGGCTTTTGTTCTCTGGTGGCTTTCCCTGGCAGGTTTCCATATCTCTTCCATGAGTCAGAGCAGAAGAGACTGTTTCCAACCCTCTGCCTCAGAGCAGAGAGACTGCAGTCTGTTCTTCAGTGAGCTCTCCAGGCCACATTGTCTCTGTTTCAGTCTGTGCTGCTGTAAACTGCAGCGTCCTGGGTTGTGCGCCCCTTCGCGCCGCCCCCAGTCCTGCCTCCGGGTCGGACACATCTCTGC
>NW_027773087.1:0-293 GCF_054177405.1 Leptonychotes weddellii | reverse complement strand
CCAGCTCAGTCCGAGTGGGACTTTTCAGGGTGCCATGGGAGTGAATGGCCGCAGGAGAGTCCCTTTCAGTCTCAGGACTAAGGGCTCTCGTGATGTACCGTTTGGTTGTTGGTAGTGACCTGTCCTTATCGTTTTGAACATAATGAGCGCTGGGTGGCAAAGCTCCTCCCAGATGCCCCTCCCGGCCCCCCCGCCCCGGTCCCTCCCCGCTGACCTCTGCTTCTCCTTGCCCGCGCAGAGCTCAGGGCGATTGTGACCCCGAGGTGCCTGGGTCGGAGGCCCCCCGCTGCTGC
>NW_027773086.1:0-293 GCF_054177405.1 Leptonychotes weddellii | reverse complement strand
TATCTGGGCACCCCATGTCCTGGTCAAGACACATAAAATTAACCATTACACCTTCCTAAAGAAATTCAAGCTATTGGTGAGCCAGAAGAGTGGAACTTCTTTGGATGTGTGGGTCTTTCTTGAGCCTGCCAAAATTACACTATATAGATATTAGTAAGAAAGGTCCTTCTTACCCTAATGGTTGGATAGCCCATTCCCTGAGACATTTTGCTGATTGAGACTTAACAGATTATTATTCTCATTTTCCCTATTTTACTGTGTTTGAACTTTTAAAGAATAGCCAGTTGCTCTGT
>NW_027773085.1:0-293 GCF_054177405.1 Leptonychotes weddellii | reverse complement strand
CTAGTGTTTGTTCTTAACAGATCTAAAATGTTGTAAATTTGGAGACAGGGGTTTTTTTTTTGCTCTCATCAAAAAAATCACTTTGCTTCACTGGGCCTCAGATTCCTTATTTGTCAAAAGCGACAATTTAATTCCATGTTCACATTTCTCTGTTAGCTTTAAAATGAGAAGACTTCATCGCACGTTTCCCTAATTAATGAAGGTGTGTTGTAAAATGATAATAAGAAGAAGAATACACTGAGAAATAGGAAACCAGGACCTAAGACCCCAAAGACATCCACAAACAGGACCCC
>NW_027773084.1:0-293 GCF_054177405.1 Leptonychotes weddellii | reverse complement strand
GTTAGGAATCTCCAGAAATGTATGTACTTCTTTAGAACAATTTTAAACCTATCATTATATATTGTAGGTCTGCTCTGTCACATTTTCAGTGTTAAAACACCGTTTCATGGCACATTCTGTTTACTATCATGGAAACTTTAAAAAAATGCAAGTCATTTAGGAATGATTTGGGGAGAAATGAAATACTAAGCATTGTGTTTTGTAATCTTAACAGGACTAATGAGAAGCTGGCAGAGACCAGTACCAAACTTCTGGTGGAGAAACAGCAAAAAAAGTTTTTGATTAATACTGAT
>NW_027773083.1:0-293 GCF_054177405.1 Leptonychotes weddellii | reverse complement strand
GCGGGGAGCCTGCTTCTCCCTCTGACCCTCCCCCTCTCATGTGCTCTCTGTCTCTCTCATTCTCTCTGTCTCAAATAAATAAATAAAATCTTTAAAAAAAAAAATGATGGATTCTTTGTTTCATATAACTAGTACCACATCATAGGTATTCAATAAAATTATTTTGAATGTCAAATTAATGCATTAAGTCCTTTATGGTTATATATGTTTTTAATTCTATTATTCCCCATTAAAATTATTCTTAAAAATATTATTTTACCGGCTCCTGGGTGGCTCAGTTGGTTAAGCGACTG
>NW_027773082.1:0-3755 GCF_054177405.1 Leptonychotes weddellii | reverse complement strand
GGCCTCTGTCGGCCGCTTCTGGCAAGTGATAGAGCAGCGGAGCACAAAATCGGAACTTTTAGAAGTCGGCTCCGCTGAGGGACGTCACTCCAGTGGCTAAGCAGGGGGTGGAACCCTTGTGGGACAGTGTGGTCTCAGGAACCTCGGGGTCACAGAAAGACCCATGGCGCCTGAGTGTGGCAGAGCTCCCAGGTATCGGAGCAGGGAAGCCGGCTGCAGAGACGGAGCCCAGGCGCGGGCTCTCAGCTCGGGGTGGCCATAAACCATGATCCGCGGCACAGTCGGGTCTCTGCTCCTCCAGCAGGGACCCAACAAGTGGCAGATCTGGGGAGACTCCCCTTCCTCCCCTGGGAGGAGCGGCGTGGGAGCGCACTGGGTTTGGAGACTCCACACGGGGTCGGGTGCCAGAGATAGAAATGCTCTGTCACAGGCCGGGTGAGCATAGAGTGTGGCCGGAGACCGGGAGACGGGAGTGAGTGACTGCTTTTCTCTGGGGGCTCACTGAGGAGTGGGGCCCTGAGTTCTCGGCTCCTCCGGGGCGGAGATTGGGAGGCCGCCATTTTCACTCTCGTCCTCCAAAGCTGTACAGAAAGCTTGGAACAAAAGCTCCTGAGAGCAAACCCGAGCAGATTACTTACCCTGGCCCCTGACAAGGGCAGTGCAATTCCACCTCCAGCAAAGACATTTGGGAACCACTGCGACAGGCCCCTCCCCCAGAAGATCAGCAAGAACAGCCAGCCAAGACCCAGTTTACCGATCAATGAGAACAGCAGAACTCCAGCACTAGGGGAATAATGCACATAGAATCCATGGCTTTTTTCCCCATGATTCTTTAGTCTTTCAAAGTTAATTTTTAAAATTTTCTTTATTTTTTCTTTTTCTATTTTTTTAGTTGAATTTTTCTTCTTTCCTTTTTTCACCATCTTAGCAATTCCTTTTTTAAAATCTTTTTTAATTTACATTTTACAGTCATATTCTATCCCTTCATTATATTTAACCTTATTTTTTGTATATATTTAAGTTTTTATTTCTTTAAAATTTTGGGATACAATTTCTTCTAACAGACCAAACTATACCCTCAATTTAGTGTATGACGTTGTCTTAGTCTCCTGCCTGATCACATTCTCTCTTTTCATTCTTTTTTCAACCAACTTCTTTTTTTTTTTTTAAAGATTTTATGTATTTGACAGAGAGAGACACAGCAGGAGAGGGAACACAAGCAGGGGGAGTGGGAAAGGGAGAAGCAGGCTTCCCACGGAGCAGGGAGCCTGAAGTGGGGCTCGATCCCAGGGCCCTGGGATCATGACCTGAGCCGAAGGCTTAACAACTGAGCCACCCAGGCGCCCCCCAACCAACTTCTTATCTTATCAATTCCTTTTTAAAGATCTTTTTAAATTTTCATCTTTACAGTCATATTCCATCCCTTCATCGTATTTACCCTTATTTTTGTATATATATATTTTTCTTTCTTTAAAATCTTGGAAGGCAATTTCTTCTAACAGACCAAATATACCCAAAATCTAGTGTGTGGCTCTGTTCTGTTCACCACCTGGATCACATTCCTTTTCTTTTTTTTTCCTTTCATTGCCCCCCAGTTTCGGGTCTCATCTGACTTGTTTAGTGTATATTTTTCTGGGGTTGTTATTACGCTTTTAGCATTTTATTCTCTCATTCATCTATTCTCCTCTGGACAAAATGACAAGATGGAAAAACTCACCTCAAAAAAAAAAAAAAAAAAAACAAGAGGCAGTACTGACTGCTAGGGACCTAATCAATACAGACATTAGTAAGATGTCAGAACTAGAGTTCAGAATGATGATTTTAAAGATACTAGCTGGGCTTGAAAAAAGCATGGAAGTTACTACAGAAAGCCTTTCTGGAGAAATAAAAGAACTAAAATCTTACCAAGTCAAAATAAAAAAGGCTATTAATGAGGTGCAATAAAAAATGGAGGTTCTAACTGCAAGGATAAATGAGGCAGAAGAGAGAATTAGTGACATAGAAGACCAAATGATGGAAAATAAAGAAGCTGAGAAAAAGAGAGATAAACAATTACTGGATCATGAGGGGAGAATTCGAGAGATAAGGGATACCACAAAGCGAAACAACATTAGAATAATTGGGACCCCAGAAGAAGAAAAAAGAGAGGGAGGGGCAGAAGGTATATTGGAGCAAATTATAGCAGAGAACTTCCCTAATTTGGGGAAGGAAACAGGCATCAAAATCTAGGAGGCACAGAGAACCCCCTTAAAAATCAATAAAATAGGTCAACACCCCAACATCTAATAGTAAAACTCACAAGTCTCAGAGACAAAGAGAAAATGCTGAAAGCAGCTTGGGACAAGAGATCTGTAACATACAATGGTAGAAATATTAGATTGACAGCAGACCTATCCACAGAGACCTGGAAGGTCAGAAAGAACTGCCATGATATATTCAGAGCACTAAATGAGAAAAATATGCAACTAAGAATATTATATCCAGCTAGGCTGTCATTGAAAATAGAAGGAGAGATAAAAAGCTTCCAGGACAAACAAAAACTAAAAGAATTTGTGAACACCAAATCAGCCCTACAAAAAATATTGAAAGGGGTCCTCTAAGCAAGGAGAGAGCCTAAAAGTAACATAGACCAGAAAGGAACACAGACAATATACAGTAACAGTTACCTTATAGGCAATAAAATGGCACTAAATTCATATCTTTCAGTAGTTACCCTGAATGTAAATGGGCTAAATGCCTGAATCAAAAGACACAGGCTATCAGATTGGTTAAAAAAAACAAGACCCATCGATATGCTGTCTGCAAGAGACTCATTTTAGACCCAAAGACACCTCCAGATTGAAAGTGAGGGAGTGGAAAACTATTTACCATGCTAATGGACACCAAAAGAAAGCTGGGGCGGCAATCCTTATATCAGACAAATTAGATTTTAAACCAAAGACTATAATAGGAGATGAGAAAGCACACTACATCATACTTAAAGGGTCTATCCAACAAGAAGATCTAACAGTTGTAAATATCTATGCCCCTAACATGGGAGCAGCCAATTATATAAGCCAATTAATAACAAAATCAAAGAAATACATCAATAATAATACAATAATAGTGGGGGACTTTAACACCCCCCTCACTGAAATGGACAGATCGTCTAAGCAAAAGATCAACAAGGAGATAAAGGCTTTAAATGACACACGGGACCAGATGGACTTCACAGACATATTCAGAACATTCCATCCCAAAGCAACAGAATACACATTCTTCTCTAGTGTCCATGGAACATTCTCCAGAATAGATCACATCCTGGATCACAAATCAGGTCTCAACCAGTACCAAAAGATTGGGATCATTCCCTGCATATTTTCGGACCACAGTGCTTTGAAACTAGAACTCAATCACAAGGGGAAAGTCAGAAAGAACTCAAATACATGGAGCATCCTACTAAAGAATGAATGGGTCAGCCAGGAAACTAAAGAAGAATTAAAAAATTTCATGGAAACCAATGAAAATGAAAACACAACTGTTCAAAATCTTTGGGATACAGCAGAGGCAGTCCTAAGAGGAAAGTAAATAGCAATACAAGGCTTTCTCAAGAAACAAGAAAGGTCTCAGATACACAACCTAACCCTACACCTAAAGGAGCTGGAGAACGAACAGCAAATAAAGCCTAAACCCAGCAGGAGAAGAGAAATAATAAAGGTCAGAGCAGAAATCAATGAAATAGAAACTAAAAGAACAGTAGAACAGATCAACGAAAC
>NW_027773081.1:0-293 GCF_054177405.1 Leptonychotes weddellii | reverse complement strand
CGATCAAAATACCAATGGCATTTTTTCAAAGTGCTGGAACAAACAATCGTAAAATTTGTATGGAACCAGAAAAGAACCCAAATTGCCAAGGAAGTGTTGAAAAAGAACAAAGCTAGGGACATCACATTGCCTGATTTCAAGCTATGTTTACATCAGTTTTAACAAGAGGTATGCCTGTTCTTACTTGTGCAGAAAATATGGTTCCAGATTCAGTCAACTGGGTTCATGTTCCCCCACATAGTTTTTAAGGTTATTTATTTAAATATCTGATGTATTTTATTGTAACAGACATT
>NW_027773080.1:0-293 GCF_054177405.1 Leptonychotes weddellii | reverse complement strand
AGGGCGCCTGGGTGGCTCAGTTGGTTAAGCGACTGCCTTCGGCTCAGGTCATGATCCTGGAGTCCTGGGATCGAGTCCCGCATCGGGCTCCCTGCTTGGCAGGGAGTCTGCTTCTCCCTCTGACCCTCCTCCCTTTCATGCTCTCTGTCTCTCATTCTCTCTCTCTCAAATAAATAAATAAAATCTTTAAAAAAAAAAAAAAAAAAAAAACACTGCAAATACATTCCTTCCTAAGTTGTGAAATCAAATGACTGAATTTAGAGCAGGTAGAGCACACTATAAGCCCTCAAAAA
>NW_027773079.1:0-293 GCF_054177405.1 Leptonychotes weddellii | reverse complement strand
AAAATACACAAAGAACTCTTAAAACACAACAATAAGACAACCCAATTAAAAAATGGGCAAAAGCCCCAAACTGACACCTCACCAAGGAAGATAGACAGATAGCAAATAAGCATATGAAAGGCTGCTCAACATCATATATAATTAGGGAATTACAAATTAAAATACAACTATGAGATACCATTACACACCTATTAGAATAGCCAAAATTCAAAACACTGACAACACCAAATGCTGGCAAGGATGTGCAGCAAAAGGAACTCTCATTTATTGCTGGTGGGAATGCAAAATGATTC
>NW_027773078.1:0-293 GCF_054177405.1 Leptonychotes weddellii | reverse complement strand
CCAGAAGGCAGACCCAGCCCATGCTTCCCTGAGTGGGTACCTGTCAGCACCAGGACCAGCATAGCTTCCTGGTAGAAGAGGCCAGTGCAGGACCGGATGGGATTTATGTCACCTCCGCGTGGGGACTGTGAGCTTCCTTGGGCACTGGCTGCCAAATTCCTCTGTTGAAGTCCTAGCCACCAGGACCGCAGAATGTGACTATGTAATCGGAGACAGCACCTTTAAAGAGGTAAATAAGGCAAAATGAAGTCATATGGGTGGGCTCTGATCCAATCTGGCTGGTGTCCTTCCCC
>NW_027773077.1:0-293 GCF_054177405.1 Leptonychotes weddellii | reverse complement strand
CCCGTCCTGACACCCATGGGAACCTTCAAAGGGGTGACGGCATAGCGTGTGTGGGCTGGAAGTTGTTCACAAGCAGTTACCTCTGCAATTCTATTCTCTCTCCTGCTTATTAGCATCAGCAGTAAAATACACATTTTACGAGTTATGTCATGCGTGCTTTTGTGTGTGTGTGTTTGTATATGTGTATGCCGTGACCCCATGTTTGAGAATTATTTTCGACAGGGCAGAAAAGATTTCATTTTTTTTTTTTAAACAAATTTGGGTATCATGAAGCCAGAGCCTTTATTTGCCTG
>NW_027773076.1:0-293 GCF_054177405.1 Leptonychotes weddellii | reverse complement strand
CCTCCTGCCCGGCCGCTCACCAACCCTGCGTCTTCAGAATCCTTTCAGTATTGCCAATTCCAGAGACCTTGCGGCTCTTGCTAGGATCGTTTGTTCCTAGGGAGGCTGGCCCTCGTCGTGTGTGTCTGTCACTTAAACAAGTGTGTTTGCACAGCCTGCTGGTCTACCTTGCCCGTTCTTTCGTCGTTAGTTGCATTTTTGTGGCTGAGTTGAAGGGTGTGTGTGTGTAATCTTCGTCCACGAAAGCCTTAGGCTTAGCCTTAGTCTGCCTCCTGCAGAGGGGAGACAGAGGC
>NW_027773075.1:0-293 GCF_054177405.1 Leptonychotes weddellii | reverse complement strand
TCTAAACAGTTGAGTACCTACTGGTCCTAGGTGTAGGGTGCTAGAGCTAAAACAGAAATAGGAGGCTTGGGCGCCTGGGTGGCTCAGTTGGTTAAGCGACTGCCTTCGGCTCAGGTCATGATCCTGGAGTCCCGGGATCGAGTCCCGCATCGGGCTCCCTGCTCGGCGGGGAGTCTGCTTCTCCCTCTGACCCTCCCCCCTCTCATGCTCTATCTCATTCTCTCTCTCAAATAAATAAATAAAATCTTTAAAAAAAAATTATTTTATTTATTTGAGAGAGAGAATGAGATAGA
>NW_027773074.1:0-293 GCF_054177405.1 Leptonychotes weddellii | reverse complement strand
TTGTATTGCTGTGTTTTAACATATATACATAACATAAGTGACAATAATAGCACAAAGATGGGAGAGGAGTGGAGCTGTATTGGAAGAGTCTGTGTACATCTTACTGGAATAATATTGGTACTGATCTGAAGTAGATTGTGGTAAATTAAGATGCATAGGGTAGCCCCTAAAGCAAGTAATAGCAAAGTAACTTTTTTTTAAGATTTCTTTTCTTCTTTTTTTTTTTAAAGATTTTATTTATTTTTGGGCGCCTGGGTGGCTCAGTTGGTTAAGCGACTGCCTTCGGCTCAGGT
>NW_027773073.1:0-293 GCF_054177405.1 Leptonychotes weddellii | reverse complement strand
CTGGCAAAGATCGCCTGGGATAACCATGCGGCTCTCTCTGCTCTCCCATTGAGTGCAGACTGGGAGTCTACCCTGAGTGCAGGTTGCTGCAGCGCCTACAGCCTCCCTTGGGAGCGGAAGCCAGCTCTCCCAGCACACAGCCCCCTTGGGGAGCTGGAGAGCAGCAACTCTGTCCACCCGCTCCTGCCGAGATGCTTCCTACCTCTCTAAGCCCTAGGACCCAGGCCCCATCTCAGAGCCTCTAGAAGGCAGGCAGGCCAGCAGGTGTCCTAGCTCACTGCCGGCCAGCACCG
>NW_027773072.1:0-293 GCF_054177405.1 Leptonychotes weddellii | reverse complement strand
AGCATGAGAGGGAGGAAGGTCAGAGGGAGAAGCAGACTCCCTGCCGAGCAGGGAGCCCGATGCGGGACTCGATCCCGGGACTCCAGGATCATGGCCTGAGCCGAAGGCAGTCGCTTAACCAACTGAGCCACCCAGGCGCCCCACACGCATTTCTTCTGTAATCAGAAGAGCCGTGCATGTTCTAAGCGCTAGCCTAGTATGCCACTGGCATCACTCGGGATCTCAAAATAAAATAGACATTCAGAGACTCTAGCAACGTGGAATGAAAATGGTCCTCTTCATCTGGGGGAGAA
>NW_027773071.1:0-3756 GCF_054177405.1 Leptonychotes weddellii | reverse complement strand
TTGGATTGGATCTCATTGATAGCATTTTTAAATTCTGCCAATTCACCTTTTATTTCTGCCCTTAGAGACCCTATGTTGCCATTATTTGATTTCTCCATTCTAGCTATTGTCTTTACAATTGCTAGCCTGAATTCCATCTCTGACATCTTGGTTATATCTGAATCCATTTGTAAATGTGTGGCATAAGTCATAGTCTCTGAGTCTTTCCTTTTGGGGGTTCCTCCTCCTAGTCATTCTGTTGAGGGGTGGTTGAGGGAAGGTAGAGAATCCAAATTATTGACCACAACCCAAGCAAGATGCACTTGTTTTATAGAGACCTTAGAGTTGCTGGCCTCTTGTTTTCCCAGCCTGTCTTCTGGGGGAGGGACCTGCTGCACTGTTACTCAGGCCACCCTGTTTGGGCAGAGTTGCCCTGCCCCCTGTGGCGGGGGATGGGCTCAGTGGAACCTGGTTTTTTGGGGCTTTTGTTCTCTGGCAGCTTTCCCTGGTGGCTTTCCCGGTCTCTTCCTAGAGTCAGAGCAGAAGAGACTGTTTCCAACCCTCTGCCTCAGAGCAGAGAGACCGCAGTCTATTCTTCAGTGAGCTCTCCCAGCCACACTATCTCCGTTTCTGTCTGTGCTGCTATAAATGCAGCGTCCTGGGTTGTGTGCCCCTCTGCAGCACTCCCAGTCCTCACCTCCTGGTCAGGGCACGTCTCAGCCATTTGTGCTTCTGAAACCGCCAGCCGCCCCCAGTTCACATGTGCAACCCCGCTGCTCTGGGTTTCCATCCGGGGGGCTGCCCTAAAGTCCTTTCCCCGCCATTACCAGTCTGCGAGTCTGTGACCCATCCCCAGCACGGGAGGCTATCACTCACTGGCGGTTAGGATCCCCATGGCCAGGCTCCCTCCCACTGCCATTTATCCTCCCATATCTGCCTGTGGAATCACAGCTCCTCATTTCCTACCTTGAAATCAATCACCTGCGATATTCTGGTTGTAGACATCCAGATCTATCTTCTTATGTCTCAGGCTGATTTTGTGGATATTCAGAGTGTTCTGGTAGATATCCAGCTCAATTCCAGGTACAGGTTGGAATAGGGGCGCCTACTCCTCCGCCATCTTTTTTTCTCCCTCTGGGGAATGAAAATTATATAATTTACTGAATCTCTCTTGGCATAGGCATTTCTGGAATGTCTCTTCACAATCAATAGAGTCGCCTCTGGAGCATCATGTAGTTCAGCCTGCTTATTTTCATTTTCTAGTTAAAAAAAGAGGCTGGAAATAGCAGTGCATATTTATATATTACCTTATACTTTGAAAAATATTTCTATATTTATATCTCACCTTATTCTCATAGCTGTCAGCGATAGGGTAATCATTGCTAGCATCCCTGTTTTATAGATTTCAGAATAGAGGCTCTGGGATGTTTGCGAAGTTCTATGGCCACAGTTAGTTATTGGCTGGCACTCTTTTCTACCTCATTGGTGCTCTCCTATACTCTCCAAAAATGAAAATGGCAAATTCCTCTTGCCCTTAAGGTCAGAAAACAGGGTGATCCTTATGCAATCATCATCATTATCTTCATCATCATCATCATCCAGCCTTTATTGAATTCTTTTTTTTTAAAGATTTTATTTATTTATTTCTTTATTTGGAGAGCGTGTGCAAAGGGAGGGGCAGAGGGAGAGGGAGAGAGAGAATCCCAAGCAGACTTGCACTGAGCGCGGAGCTCAGTGCAGGGCTCTTGCTCTCACGACCCTGAGATCATGACCTGAATGGAAATCAAGGGTCTGATGTTCAACCAACTGAGCTACTCAGGCACCCCTCTTTATTGCATTCTTACAATATGCTAGAGAATTTGTCGAGTGTTTTCTAAATAGGTAATCCCATGTAATCTTTATGATTTTATGAGCAATTGGAGGCAGACCTGGAGAGGATTGTCATCTGATTGGATGTGATTGGCAGGGGAAGAGGGGAGCGTAAAGGGTCAGGATGATTATCAGCTTTGGTGATCTGGAATATGGTGGTACCATTAAAAAAATAGCGGGTGCAAGAAAGAGGAATATGAAGTAAGATGATTTCTTTTTTGTACAGTCGGGTGTGTACTCTGAACTCTACAGTGTGTCCTTATTTGACTTCTTTAGAGCACTTAGGCTAATTTGTTATGATTAAAAAAAATTGAATGTGCATGCCATTGTAATGGTTCAGAGATTTGATCAGATAAGAGAATGTAAACTCATAACTTCCAGCAGACCCATCTAGTAGCCACTTGCCTGGCATGGTTTGAAAACTTCCCTTAGCACGTTTCTGAGGATTACACTGGTGCAACTAGCTTCAATTAGTCTGGTGAGACATTCCTTTGAGAAGCAAATCAGACTGCAATTACAGTGTGTGGGGCAGACAGGGTGTGGAGGGTGGAAATGATTGATAATTAACTAGGAGAAGCTTGCTGACACAAGTCTGATTTGAGCAATGATAAAGAAATGTGTCTATAGTTATTATAGAATATAGGTTTTCTCTCTCTGCAACCCAACAACCTCATCCCTCAGAGGGGAGAGGGTGGGGAGAGACAGTATGTTAACTGAGTAATCTGACATCAGCTGAGGAAGCACATACACAGCATCCACAAGAATGTACAGGACAGTCCTTCAGGTCAGAGTCAAGTCCTACAACCCACATACCTACACAAGGGCCATGAGTGCAGTCAACCCTATCTATTACTCACAGACAAGAGTCCCTCCATTTCTCATGGAAATAACTCTTTATGATTCCATATTGCTTTATACTTTATCTTTCCTATGGCCTCTAGATTCCTTTAATCCAGGGTTTCACCTTTTTTGGTCCCAAGTTTGCAGAGCCATTTGTTAGTTCCACCTGATTCCCCACTGGATGGGGTTAATTGAGGGGGGTCTTGTCCCATGGTGAGGGGCTATGAGCCAGTCAGACCTTTCATGCTGCCAAAAAGGACATCATAGTCTGTCATTCGGTTGATATTATTCCTAAAATCTCTCTCTATTCCCTTCCTTCTCTTACAAAATTCCCCCTCTGTTACCCTTGCATATATAATGTCACAGCCATGGGGAAGGATGCGGGAAAAAATTCCAAATATCATCCCACTGATAACCAGTGTCAGGTAGAGAGAAGGAGCAAAAGGTGCTCACAGTGATAGGGAATTCCAATTTCACTTTTTATGTAGGTAACAGAGAGAAAGATTTTCTTAAGTTACAAAATCCCTTTAAGAATGTTAAGGGATTGTTTATATAAATTATGGTTAATTGATAAGGTGAAATACAATTTAGACATTAAAAGTATGGGGTTTTTGGGCAAAATAATGACAGGGGAAAATATTTATGATATATAGGTAAGGGGGAAAAGCATGTTACATAATAGCATATGCTACTGTGGCAAAAACGCAACTTTGTAAAAAAATACACAAAATATGTACAAAGTGACTAGAAAATATTCATCAAAGTGTTAGTGGTAGTATATGAATGGTAAAATTTGAGTGACTAATTTTCTTTTTTTTAAAAATTAATTAATTAATTTCAGAGAGAGAGCACGCAAGCGTGAGTGGGGGGAGGGGCAGAGGGAGAAGCAGACTCCCTGCTCAGGACCCTGGGATCATGACCTGAGCCTAAGTCAGACGTAACCGCTTAACCGCTTAACCAACTGAGCCATCCAGGCACCCCTTGAGTGACTAATTTTCTTATAATTTTCTGCATTTAGAAAATTTTCTGTCTGCTTTTGCTTTAAAAAAAGTCACAATAATCACTTGG
>NW_027773070.1:0-293 GCF_054177405.1 Leptonychotes weddellii | reverse complement strand
GGAGAGATAAAAAGCTTCCAGGACAAACAAAAACTAAAGCAATTTGCAAACACAAACCAGGCTTACAAGAATTTTGAAAGGGGTCTTCTAAGCAAAGAGATAGCCTAAAAGCAACATAGACCAGAAAGGAACTCAGACAATATACAGTAACAGTCACCTTGCAGGCAATACAATGGCACTAAATTCCTATCTTACAAGAGTTACCCTGAATGTAAATGGGCTAAATGCCCCAAACAAAGGACACAGGCTATCAGATTGGATTAAAAAACAAGACCCATCGATATGCTGTCTGC
>NW_027773069.1:0-293 GCF_054177405.1 Leptonychotes weddellii | reverse complement strand
TAGCAGCATTTGTTGGAAAACAAATTATCTTTTGTTGACTGACTGAAATATCACCTTTGTATTGTTTTTAATTGTATATGCTCAACTATTTCTGAAGTTGCTCTTCTGTTTCATTGATCTATCTATTCCTTTGACCCACCACACTCTAAATTATTTTAGCTTTATAAAGTAGTTTTATATTAGATATAAAAATTCTAATATATTAGATATATTTAGAGAGGTCTAGCTTCCATCCCTGCTCTCTCTCCTCTATTCTGATACTTTCCCTATAGGCAACCATTTTTATTACTATT
>NW_027773068.1:0-293 GCF_054177405.1 Leptonychotes weddellii | reverse complement strand
CTCGGATTCACTTCTCCGCACGTCCTACCTTCCAGAAAGTGGTCGCTTTTCTGTTCAGAGAGTTGTTGCTATTCCTTTCTTCGATCTCCTGTTGAGTTTGTAGGTGTTCAGAATGGTTTGATCCCTATCCAGCTGAATTCCTGAGAGGAGACAAAATCCAGGTCTCCTACTCCTCCGCCATCTTGCTCCGCCCCCCCCTCTGTCTCTTAACTAGCAAATAGAAGAGCCAGGATTCTAATTCAGGCTTGCATAAAAAACTTTCTTCTGACAAAATTTGGTAACTTTTTTTTTTT
>NW_027773067.1:0-293 GCF_054177405.1 Leptonychotes weddellii | reverse complement strand
CCCCATGGTTGGGGGCTGATGAGCTGACACTGGGGGAATTGAATCTGAAGAGGCAAGTGAATCCAGAACCTCAGTAAGCTAAGAGGCAAGTGGGATCTCTCTGGCCCATGTTCAAGGTCCATCATCAGAAATCCCACTACATCCCAGAGTTCCATCACACCCAGAAGGCCATTAGCAGACAACTCCATGAACACTCCCTTAAAGAAGGTTGGGTGGGTAACACCTGATTGCCAAATGGAAAAAAACAAGATTATTAGAGTGTCACCTGCAGTGTATTCAGATTCCAGACTCCA
>NW_027773066.1:0-293 GCF_054177405.1 Leptonychotes weddellii | reverse complement strand
CTGCATGGAGCACTGGGTGTTATGCACGAACAATGAATCATGGAACACTTCATCTAAAATTAATGATGTAATGTATGGGGATTAACATAAGAATAAAAAAAAGAAAAAGAGGTTATAACTGATGTCTTTCTATGTGGTCCTGTTTTGACTCTAGTGAGTTCTGCACATTCCTCCTCAGGTAGAGAGGATCATTTACCCCACAGAGTTAGGGCATTCAGTTCTGAACTGATCCCTTTGTGGTCTATGTAATACCCTAAGTCCCTTCGGCAATTTGGCCACATCTATCAAAACAG
>NW_027773065.1:0-293 GCF_054177405.1 Leptonychotes weddellii | reverse complement strand
GGGGTATACATGCAACAGGGAAACTTCACTCAAGGTTCAAATTCCACCTACTCCCAAAGTTCAATTCCTCCAAGATCAAGAATAGCATGCACAGGTGGTTTCTGCTTTGCATCTAGGAAGAATTTACCTTTTTTGCAACCTCCTTGGTCTAAATAGAGAATAATGTATACTCTATTCTCTAAAAGGAAATAGAGCAAATGGAAGGTAGGTGTTCCCACAGGCAACCCTACAGCTCAGCTTGGTTGCAGAACACTGGCCATGTAATGGCTTTAGTGCTAAGAAAACCACAACTT
>NW_027773064.1:0-293 GCF_054177405.1 Leptonychotes weddellii | reverse complement strand
CCCAGGAATTCAGCTAGGTAGGGATCAAGCCATTCTGAACACCTATGAACTCAACAGGAGATCGAAGAAAAGAATACCAGCAACTCTCTGAACAGAAAAGCAACCACTTTCTGGAAGGTAGGACGTGCGGAGAAGTGAATCCAATGTGATATTCGGGAAGATAGATGGTGGGGGAGGGGGCCTCCCTTGGCTGCTACTGGCAAGTGATAGAGCCATAGAGCACAAAATCAGAACTTCTAGATGTCTGCTCCACTGAGGGATGTCACTCCAGTGGCTAAGCGGGGGGTGGAACC
>NW_027773063.1:0-293 GCF_054177405.1 Leptonychotes weddellii | reverse complement strand
GAATTATTTTGCCCTGTTCCTTGATCTTATCACTTGCCTATAGGCAGAAAAATGTGTTTCAGGCTTAGTCACTACCATATCTCTTCTTAGAAGCTCCATAGAGATAAAGAGGTAATTGGAGGGGTATGTTCTGTTCCTTAGAAAAAGCCACATCCATGTAATGCAATGTTTTTTTTTGTTTTGTTTTGTTTTTTTTTTTAATTTTTTTTTTATTCTTATGTTAATCCCCATACGTTACATCATTAGTTCTAGATGAAGTGTTCCATGATTCATTGTTCGTGCACAACACCCAG
>NW_027773062.1:0-293 GCF_054177405.1 Leptonychotes weddellii | reverse complement strand
GCACTCAGCACCCCATTCTCTTGTTCGCCCGTGGGTGAGTGGCAGGCAGGGTGATGCGGGGGGCGGTCTCTGGGGGGGATGGGACGCTCTGCCTGGAGCTCGTGCTGGTTGCGGGACCCACGGGTCTATGGGTCTGTCCGCCTCCTGCGTTCTTTCAGCCTGAGGCACCGTTCGCTTCTGTCGGCCCCTCACGGAGAGAGACACTTAGCCTTCTCTCTCCTCCTGGCCCCGGGAACTTATTACAGAAGTACCTTAAACACGCTCTGGGAGGACAAAGCAGACTCAGGTGTATT
>NW_027773061.1:0-293 GCF_054177405.1 Leptonychotes weddellii | reverse complement strand
AAATCTTTAAAAAAAAAAACTAATGATGTAATGTATGGTGATTAACATAACAATAAAAAAATTTTTAAAAACTTACCAAACCAAAAAAAATTTTAAAAATAAAGTTTTCTGACAAAAAAAAAGACTTCTTCCATTATTTTTATGTTTAGCAGGGTTCTCCTTGTTTCCTTGTAATTTTCCTAAGCACTGTTTTGAGTTTCTGGGATAAAACCCAATGGTATTCCTCTTCATGGGTTTTTGTTTTGTTTTGTTTTTGCTGTTAAGCGCAAAAAGCCTTTCCTCCTCCCTAGGAT
>NW_027773060.1:0-3756 GCF_054177405.1 Leptonychotes weddellii | reverse complement strand
CTTCGGCTCAGGTCATGATCCTGGAGTCCCGGGATCGAGTCCCTCATCGGGCTCCCTGCTCAGCAGGGAGTCTGCTTCTCTGTCTCCCGCTCCCCCCTCTTGTGCTCTTTCTCTCTCTCAAATAAATAAATAAAATCTTTAAAAAAAAAAAATGGCTAACAGACACATGAAAAAATGTTCATTATCATTAGCCATCAGGGAAATTCAAATCAAAACCACATTGAGATACCACCTTACACCAGTTAGAATGGCAAAAATGGACAGGGAAAGAAACAACAAATGTTGGAGAGGTTGTGGAGAAAGGGGAACCTTCTTACATGGTTGTTGGGAATGCAAGTTGGTACAGCCACTTTGGACAACAGTGTGGAGGTGCCTCAAAAAATTAAAAATTGAGCTACCCTTTGACCCAGCAATTGCACTGCTGGGTATTTACCCCAAAGACACAGATGTAGTGAAAAGAAGGGCCATATGCACCGCAATGTTCATAGCAGCAATGTCCGCATTAGCCAAACTGTGGAAAGAGCTGAGATGCCCTTCAACCGATGAATGGATAAAGAAAATGTGGTCCATATATACAACGGAATATTACTCAGCCATCAGAAAGGATGAATACCCAACTTTTACATCAACATGGATGGAACCTGAGGAGATTATGCTAAGTGAAATAAGTCAAGCAGAGAAAGTCAATTATCATATGGTTTCACTTATATGTGGAACATAAGGAATAGCATGGAGGACATTATGAGAAGGAAGGGAAAAATGAGGGGGGGGGATTGGAGGGAGAGATGAACCATGAGAGACTATGGACTCTGAGAAACAAACAGTGTTTTAGAGGGGAGCAGGGAGGGGGTTTGGTTTGCCTGGTGATGGGTATTAAGGAGGGTACGTACTGCATGGAGCACTGTGTGTTATATGAAAACAATGGATCGTGGATCACCACATCAAAAACTAATGATGTAAGAAAAAAAAAAACTAATGATGTATTGTATGGTGACAAACATAACATAATAAAGTTAAAAAAAAGTGCTCTCAATCAGATCCACTCTAGATAATTTAACAGCTAGGTTAAGCAAGGCAGAAGAATGAATTAATAATCTAGAAGACCAACTGATAGAAAAGAAAGAAAAAAAGGAGACCAGGGAAAAACAACTCAAAATCTATGAAAATAGAATCAGAGAAATAATGAGACCATGAAATGTCCCAATGTCAGAATTATTGGGATCCTTGAGGAGGTGGAGAGAGAGAGGACTAGAATATATATTTGAGCAAATCGTAGCTGACAACTTCCCTAATTTGGGAAATGAAACAAACATTCGCATCCTAGAGGCAGAGAGGACCCCTCCCAAGGTCAAGAAAACAGGCCAATGCCCTGGCATGAATAGTAAAACTCGCAAATCTTAGAACCAAGGAAACCATCTTAAGGGCAATTAGGGGGAAGAGATTCCTTACGTACAGAGAGAGGAACATGAGAATAATGTCAGACCTATCCACAGAGACCTGGCAAGCCAGAAAGGCCTGGCAAGACATATTCAGGGTACTAAACGAGAAGAATATGCAGCCAAGAATACTTTATTCGGCAAGGCTTTCATTTAGAATGGATGGGGAGATGCAGAGCTTCCAAGACTGGCAGAAACTGAAAGAATATGTGACCACTAAGCCGGCCCTGCAAGAAATATTAAGGGGGGGTTCTATAAAAGGAAAAAGACCCCAAGAGTGATATACAACAGTAATTTACAAGGACAATGTATAAAAACAACATCTTCACTGGCAACATGATGGCAATTAATTCATATCTTTCAATAATCACGCTCAACATGAAAGGCCTAAATCCTCCCATAAAACGGCACAGGGTTGCATATTGGATAAAAATACAGTACACAAACATGTGCTGTCTACAAGAGACTCATTTTGAACCTAAGGATACATCCAGTCTGAACGTGAAGAGATGGAGAGCCATCTTCCATGCCAACAGACATCAAAAGAGAGCTGGGGTAGCAAATCTTATATCAGACAAATTAGATTTTAAGCTAACAACTGTAGAGACACAGAAGGACAATATATCATTCTTAAAGGGTCTATCCACCAAAAAGATCTAACAATTGTAAATATCTATGCCCCCAACATGGGAGCAGCACATGAAGAACTAGAGAAAAAGCAACAAATGATGCCAAAGCTATGCATCAGAAGAGAAATAATTAAGATCAGAGCAGAGATCAATGAATTAGAAACCTGAAACTCAGTAGATCAGATCAGCAAAACAAGAAGCTGGTTCTTTGAAAGATTTAATAAGATTGGTCCCCTGGCCATACATATCCAAAAGAAAAGAGAAAGGACCCAGATTAATAAAATTATGAATGAAAAGGGAGAGATCACGACTAACACCAAGGAAATAAAAACAATTATTAGAAATTATTATCAACAATTATATGCCAATAAATTAAGCAACCTGGGAGAAATGGATGCCTTCCTGGAAACCTATAAACTGTGAAGACTGAAACAAGAAGAAATTGACAACTTGAATAGGCAATTACCAGTAATGAGATTGAAGCATAGATCCAAAACCTCTCAAAACACAAGAGTCCATGGCCTGATGGATTCCCTGGGGAATTCTACCAAACTTTCAAAGAATATTCTCCAGAAGCTGTTTCAAAAAATAGAAACAGAAGGAAAACTTCCAAACTCATTCTATTAGGCCAGCATTACTTTAATCCCCAAACCAGACAAAGACTCCATCAAAAAGGAGAATTTCAGACTGATATCCCTGATGAATATGGATTCCAAAATTCTCAACAAAATCCTAGCTAATAGGATCCAACAATACATTAAAAGGTTCATCTACCATGACCAAGTGATCTTTATCCCTGTGATGCAAGGGTGGTTCAACATTCGCAAATCAATGTGATTGAACACATTAATAAGAGGAGAGAGAAGAACCATATGGTCCTCTCAATTGATGCAGAAAAAGCATTTGACAAAATACAGCTTCCTTTCCTAATTAAAACTCTTCAGAGTATAGGGATAGAGGGAACATTCCCCAAGTTCATAAAATCCATCTATGAAAAACCCACAGCAAAAATCATCCTCAATAGGGTAAAGATGAGAGCCTTTCCCTTAACATCAGGAACACATCAAGGATGCTCATTCTCGCCACTATTGTGCAACATAGTACTGGAAGTCCTGAAAAAAGCAATCAGACAACAAAAAGAAATAAAATGTATTCAAATTGGCAAAGAAGAAGTCAAAATCTCCTCACAGATGACATGATACTTTATGTGGAAAATCCAAAAGACTCCACCCCCAAATTACTAGAACTCATACAGCAATTCAGTAATTTGGCAGGATAAATAATCAATGCACAGAAATCAGTTGCTTTCTTATACACTAACAATGCAACTCTAGAAAGAGAAATTAGATAAATGATTCCATTTACAATAGCACCAAAAACCATAAGATACCTCGGAATAAACCTAACCAAAGTGGTAAAGGATCTATACACTGGGAACTACAGAACCCTCATGAAAGAAATTGAAAAAGACCCAAAAAGATGGAAAAACATTCCATGCTCATGGATCAGAAGAATAAACATTGTTCAAATGTCTATGCTACCCAGAGCAATCTATACCTTCAATGCCATCCCAATCAAAGTTCCAATGACATTTTTCAAAGTGCTGGAACAAATAATTCTAAAAATTTTATGGAATCAGAAAAGACCCCGAATCACCAAGTACATGTTGAAAAAGAAAAACAAACCTGGCG
>NW_027773059.1:0-293 GCF_054177405.1 Leptonychotes weddellii | reverse complement strand
GAAGCCTGCTTCTCCCTCTCCCACTCCCCCTGCTTGTGTTCCCTCTCTCGCTGTGTCTCTCTATGTCAAATAAATAAATAAAATCTTTAAAAATTTTTTAAAAAAAGATAAAGGGATAAGCAGGGTTAATTGATGAGTCAAGGTCTTAGGGGAGGAAAGAGAGACTCGATTCACCAGCACCTCATAGGAAGAGGGACACTTCTTCCGCTGAGCCTGGAGGAAAGGAGATCAGGACAGGCATACTCAAGGCAGCCAGGGACTGTGCCGTGGTAAGTGGGAGCTCATGGCTGAAA
>NW_027773058.1:0-293 GCF_054177405.1 Leptonychotes weddellii | reverse complement strand
CCCGCCTGGACCCGATGCCTCCTGGGGGGGGGACGCGCACCCGGACCCGATGCCTCCCGAGGGGGATGTCGCCCTCCTGGACCCGATGCCTCCTGGGGTGGGGCGCCCACCTGACCCGATGCCTCCCGGGGGGGGGCGCCTGCCCGGACCCGATGCCTCCCGAGGGGGAGACGCCTGCCCGGACCCGATGCCTCCCAGGGGGCAGGGGGAACAAAGACCTACATCAATGTTGAGGTGCTTCTTGCCTGGCCCTCGTGGGCCCTCCCGGCTTGCTGCTCTCTCTGCATTGACCA
>NW_027773057.1:0-293 GCF_054177405.1 Leptonychotes weddellii | reverse complement strand
TGACTTCGGCTCAGGTCATGATCTCAGGGTCGTGAGATGAAGCCCTGCGTCAGGCTCTGTGCTCAGCGGGGAGTCTGCTTAAGATTCTCTCTCCCTCTCCCTCTCCCTCTGCCCGCCCCCATGCTCTCGCTCTCTAAAAAAAAAAAGAAAGAAAAATACTACAACAGGCTTTTAAACCCAAGAAAAGATGTTCAGTTCCGCTCAAAATGAAAGAATGGGAATTACACAGTGTAATGCCGCTTTCTACCTGTTAGATCAGCAGAGGTCAAAAGTTTGAAATATTGTTGAAATCT
>NW_027773056.1:0-293 GCF_054177405.1 Leptonychotes weddellii | reverse complement strand
AGGGCAGCCAAAGGCCAGGAAGCTGCTGATGCTGAGGTAGGACACTGACTCCAAGTCAGTATGGATGGCCACAGAACCTAGAGGAGACACCAGCTAGTGATCTTGCTGAAACTCCCTCTTAGGAAACAGGGACGCCAGGGATCCTTGCATAATGGGGTTTCCATTCCCAGACCTGTGGGGAGTCCATTTTCTGCTTTTTCTGTTCCAGTTTACAGTTCTGGAGGTAACTGGTGACATAATGTGGAGTCAGCACAGGGCTTTTTGTAAGATGAAGCCATTCCATTTTCTCCTAA
>NW_027773055.1:0-293 GCF_054177405.1 Leptonychotes weddellii | reverse complement strand
TTAATAGTAGTTCATGACTTTGGAGAGGTTTAAATGAAAACTGTTACAAATGCTCTGGCCCCTCCTAAAATGTTCTTTTATCATGGTTCTGTGACATCTTTCTCTCAACCAAGTGAGGTAATGAGAGGAGAAATGGCCTGCTGGATTTTGACAAAATGGAACCCTGGGGGAAGAACAAGAAAAGGATGACTTCTAGGATTCTTTGTTGTCAAGTGGACTGCAGAGCTTGGAATATCCCCCTGAAGGGAGACGTGGGGCCACATCAAACTGAACGGAGCTACAAATGTCTGCAG
>NW_027773054.1:0-293 GCF_054177405.1 Leptonychotes weddellii | reverse complement strand
TCTTAACTAGAGAGATGTTTGCATGGTATCTTCCTACAGATAGTTGCCAAAAAGCCATAGATGGGACAGGATCACCTAAATCAGCACTTAACCCTAGCTGTACATTGGAATCACCTGAGGAGGTGTTTTTACAAAAGCTGCTGCCTGGGCCCAGGGATTCTGATTAATTGGTTGTGGTGGGACTACTACATTTGAACACTTCTACATGAGCAAAGATTAGAGCATAAAAAATGAAATAGAGGACGGAAAAACAACAGAAAAAATGAACAAAACTAAGAGTTGGTTCTTCGAAA
>NW_027773053.1:0-293 GCF_054177405.1 Leptonychotes weddellii | reverse complement strand
GAAGGCCCTGTGGGTGAGCAGTGAGGACACTAGGAGAAGCAGGACACGTCCCAGCCATAGGAGACCGTGTCTAGCAGCCGCAGTCCTGGCAGGAAGGTGGGGAGGGGTGCCCTGAGACCCGCAGAAGAAGCGGAGGCAGGGTGAGGGGAGTGCGGCTCCCGGGGCGAGCACTGCAGTGCAAATGCCCCCGCCCCGCCCGGACAGGCCCGGCCCGGGGGCGGGGGGGGGCTGGGGTGACCAGAGGGTTCCCGTGATTGCTTCTGGGCAGCTGGTCACCGGCAAGCTGGGTGGCG
>NW_027773052.1:0-293 GCF_054177405.1 Leptonychotes weddellii | reverse complement strand
ATGCAAAGGCAGTATCTCTTAATTTTCATTTTATGATGTATTCTTCAAAAAAATTTCTCTAATGATGATGATCGTATGTTTTTATTTTCTTGGTACTACTGGTGGTGAATTATATTAATATGATTCTAAATATTGGACCATCCTTTGGTCATTATTCCTTAATGTACTATTGGATCCATTTGCTAGTGTTTTATTTAGGGTTTTCACATTGATATCCATGAGTGATGTTGACCTGTAGTTTGGGAATGTTTTTTGTGAACTCTTCATCATCTTTTTGTATTAATATTATGATT
>NW_027773051.1:0-293 GCF_054177405.1 Leptonychotes weddellii | reverse complement strand
CCTGCGCAGAGGCTCACGGGAGGCTTCTGATTGGCGGGCCCGGATCACGTGAGGGGGGCTGGCTGCAAGGGAGGCTGGGAAAGCAGCGCCTGGTTTCCACCCTGGACCGTGACCCAGAATCGGGGACGTGTCCACGTGGGAAGGGGGCGCTGGCAGACAGGCGGGCTGCGCGTCGTCCTCGCGGGCTTCTCCCAGAGCCGGAGCTCTGGCCAGGACCTGCGGGCACCCTCTGCCCCCACCGCGGCACACCAGGCCCCGCCCCACCTGCGTTTCTGGAACGTTCCCTCCCGCAG
>NW_027773050.1:0-293 GCF_054177405.1 Leptonychotes weddellii | reverse complement strand
TATAGCATATTAAAGGATTATATACCATGACCAAATAGTATTTATCCCAGGAATGTAAAGGTGCTTCAATATAAGAAAATCAATCAGTATAGTATATTAATAAAATAAAGATTAAAAAAAAACACATAACTTTCTCAATTGATACAGAAAGACTTTTGACAAAATCCAACACATTTTCATGATAGAAAATACACACACAAACAAAACTAGGAATATAAGGGATTCCTCAACATAAATAAAGGGCATTTGTGAAAAACCCACTGTTAACAACATACTCAGTGATGGAAGACTAA
>NW_027773049.1:0-3757 GCF_054177405.1 Leptonychotes weddellii | reverse complement strand
TCACTATTTCATGGAAAGACTATCCAGTTACCGTTGAACTGTCCTGGCACTCCTGTCAAAAATCATTCAATCGTATATATGACAGTTTATTTCTGGGCTTCCTCCTATTCCAATGATTTATATTTCTGTTTGTGTCGTTGATAATGGATTGTTTTAAAATTATAACGTGGTAACTCTGAAAATCATATTCCCCCCCCAGAATTTTTTTTAATGAAAGTATAATAACATACATTGTTATATTAGCTTCAGGCATACAGTGTAATGATCCAACAATTGTTTTTTTTTGTTTTTTTTTTAAGATTTTTTATTTATTTATCTGAGAGAGAGAATGGGAGACAGAGAGCATGAGAGGGAGAGGATCAGAGGGAGAAGCAGACTCCCCGCCGAGCAGGGAGTCCGATGCGGGACTCGATCCCGGGACTCCAGGATCATGACCCAAGCCGAAGGCAGTTGCTTAACCAACTGAGCCACCCAGGCGCCCCTGATCCAACAATTGTATACATTGTTCAGGGCTCATGGAGATAAGTGTACAATTAATCCCCTTTATCTATCTTACCCATCCCCTCACCCATCTCTCCTTTGGCAAATACCAATTTGTTCTCTGTATTTGAGTCTTTTTTTTTTGGTCTTCTTTCTTTGTTCATTTGTTTGTTTCTTAAATTCCATATATAATTGAAATCAAATGGTATTTGCCTTTTTCAGACTGACTTATTTCACTCAGCACTACACCCTCTGGCTCCATCCATATTGCAAACTTAAAATATTTTATTATTATTATTTTTGCCCTTTAAAGATGTCCATTCATTCTCTGTTTTTCCATCTACACTTTTTCGGTTTTCTTTGACTATTATAGTAGCAAGAATCTATGTCTAACATTGTCCCAGGATGACTTTTCCACAGGGACAGCTTGATCCTGGACATCCCATCATGAAATCTGCACTGACACTCCACAATTTTCATAAACACTGTCGGCCTGTATCCAAAATATAAGCATCTCTGCTATCTGAATGCTGTCTTACTGCTCAGGGTCATGTTTCAATTGTAATACTTAGCCCCCGATTATTGGTCAGCAAGTATGAAGCATAGGAAATATCTTGACTGTATCTTACAGTCTAACCACCACATTGACAGCCCTGATACCCCTCTTGGAGTGCTCTTACCGCATTCCCTGACGTCAAGACTCAGGACAATTATAAGCTTGTTTGTGAAGCCTTCACTCATCTCCCCTGGAAGACTTGATTACGTTGGTGTTCTCTTCATCAGGTGTCAGTGCCACTTCAGATTAGTGCATTCGTTTATTGTTCTGTCTCTTGCCCTGTCTCATAACTGTAAGCCATGTCTTACACTTTTCTTTATCCCCAGGATGTAGCTTAGTGTCTACTGTATCACCCCTGCTGCTTAAGTGTTTGCAAGATGCCCAAAGAAGCAAATGATTGAGTGATGTTAAACAGACACAGTGTACAATGAAGGAGAAAGAGGTGCAGAACAGGAGAAGCACTGTGGGGGATGAAGGATCCATGATCATGAGCCAACAGAAGAGGGTCCAGATGCGAGAAGAGATGTAGGGCACTCAGAATCTCTCTTCCAAATCAAGAATTATATACTTATTATGGGGTTCTCTGGCTTATTAGTGAGACCCTCTACAGAGAGAGGACCTCCTTGTGGGATCAAAGAGTTTAATGGGATGAGACAATCATGGAATACCCAGGCTGTGTCCTAATACCAACACCAGGACTTGTTTGCATTCTATGTTTCTTTCCTAGCACCAAGTCTCCCAAGGGGAAGTGAGACAGAAGAATATTTCATTAATGAGACTCATGGGAATTCAGCCTCTATAGCCACAGAAATTGAAAATGTCTCTGCTGCACCCACTGACTTCATCTCTTCTAATCTCAGGTGATACAAACACATAACTGTGTCTTCCAGAGTCTTCATGAATGGGACCATGTCTCTTCCTTTCCTGGGGGCATAACTTCCAACCTCATCAATCATCCATGGGAGAAAATGGGTCAGTGATCTCATGCTGTTGTGTGATAACATCTCGGTGAGTCACTAGTGCTGGGGACATGTGTTATGGTGGGAGGGATGCTTTTCTTGGTGATTATTGTTGGGTGATGGACAGGGACAGTAAGTTAAGGAGAGTTTAATAAAGCCAAGTCCTGCCCACTAAGGCTCTGATTCTGGAGGGAAAGTCTGGATACATTAAACCATCTCTCCCTGATCTGTCTCCTTCAGAGTATTGCTTAATGACAGGGATATCATTCCTCAATAATCTTTCCTCTGTTTCACTGCTTGTTCTTTCATTCTCGAGAGAGACTGTTTATCATTATTCAGCCATTTGTTATTGTAGTCATTCAACAAACATTTTTTCAGTATTTAATATATGGTAGATACTACCACTTATTCTGGGAATAAATAAATAAGACATTATTTCTTCTCTCAAGGTACTCACTGTGTAAACGAAGTGAGAGATGTAAAAATAAATAAATGTGGCAATGCGAGGTTGCATTGAAATCTGTGGAAGTATCCAAAAAAGTTGACTCTTTTTTTAAAATTTTTTCAAGAAGTTAACTTTTTCATGGGAATTAGTGAAGGCTTCACAGAGAAGTTTATAATCGAATTGAGCCTTGAAGGAGGTGTTGGAGTCCTTCCAGGGGGCAATGGGTGTGAGCAGTCCAGGAAGAAACAGCAAAGGAGAAAATTTAGAGATTAATTAAACTGGAAGTTGTGCTGCTGAGATTAGAAACACTTCTTACTGATCTGACCAACCATCAATAGCAGGGTATGCAAAATGGACAGATAGGAGACTGGCCTGGTAAGAAATAGTATGTTAAGAAAGAATCAAGCATTTTGGCTACAGGGTTGAACTTTAATTCTGAAATTAGTGAAGAGTAAGTGCGGGTTTTAAAGGTCAGGGGATAACTATGCACAGGTCTGCTCTATGGAAAAGTGACCCAGGTTAATGTGAGGAACAAGCCATTGCTGTGTTCAGGGTGTGAGAGGGACATTGAGGGATAGAAATAGCATCATGAGAGTGAGATGGGAGGCAAGTGATGGGTGTCGGAGAGGGTGGACATCATGGATACAAAAATTCAGATGATTTTTTTTCATTCATTATTACGTTTTTCCTAGAAACTACCAGACATCTTCTCTTCATCATTTGTAGGAGTTAATTAATACTACAAACAATGCCAGACATATTGTAGTAATCATTTTATTGAAATCTTTCAAAAACTATGAATTTGGTATCACTCTTTTATTTTATGGATGGAAAGTGTTGCTGACAGCAGTGATACTGTTTACACAAAGCATATAATGGACCCCGGACATGCTCAGATTTCAGCGTTTCCAAATATTTTGCACTTCATTAATTTAAGTTTTAATCAAGTTTAGTTTTTGAACAGTTGTACATTTATCACGAAAAAATTACTGTGATAGTTCAGAGAGTTCTCATAAGCTCCCTGCCCAGTTTCTGCTCTTATGATTACATTGTATCTGTTATACATGTCACGTGTAATCCTCATATCTGCTGAGCTTCCACACACAGTGACTTTTCTCAGGCTTCCTTTGTTCTCAAAGTAATTGATAGTTTTGAGGAGTACTGGTTGGGTGTTTTGTAAAATTATCTTCTTTTGGACTTACCTTATTGTTCTTTTCTTCCTGAGTATACTAGGACTATGGGTGTTGGGCAAGAAGACCAGAGAGATGAACTGCCATGTTCATCTCATGACATCAAGGGTACACACTGTCAACATGA
>NW_027773048.1:0-293 GCF_054177405.1 Leptonychotes weddellii | reverse complement strand
AATGTATTAAGAACAGCTGTAACATATATAAAATATTATGGGCTTAAAATGCACACTGAATTTCTCCAGTAATGCTCACATTAAAAGTCTCTCTAGGGGCGCCTGGGTGGCTCAGTCGTTAAGCGTCTGCCTTCGGCTCAGGTCATGATCCCAGGGTCCTGGGATCGAGCCCCGCATCGGGCTCCCTGCTCGGCGGGAAGCCTGCTTCTCCCTCTCCCACTCCCCCTGCTTGTGTTCCCTCTCTCGCTGTGTCTCTCTCTGTCAAATAAATAAATAAAATCTTTAAAAAAAAA
>NW_027773047.1:0-293 GCF_054177405.1 Leptonychotes weddellii | reverse complement strand
CCTGTCCTCCAAACCACGACTCTGTAAAATGCTGATAGTGGGAGCAGAACATCTCACAAGATCCAGTACTCAACTGGATTCAACTAATGCATCATTTGGTGCACTGTGAGGGAATGGATTATAAGAGGCAAGAATATAAATAGCGAGACCATTTAAATGTCTATTGTGGAACCCAAATGTGCGATGAAAAGTAGTTTTAGGTTACATCAGTGGAGTTTGAAAGTAGAGTTAAGGTAGATTTTGGAGGTATAATTGTTGATGAATTAGATGTCGGAGGTGGAGAGTGATAACAA
>NW_027773046.1:0-293 GCF_054177405.1 Leptonychotes weddellii | reverse complement strand
GCGCCTGGGTGGCTCAGTTGGTTAAGCGACTGCCTTCAGCTCAGGTCATGATCCTGGAGTCCCGGGATCGAGTCCCGCATCGGGCTCCCTGCTCGGCGGGGAGTCTGCTTCTCCCTCTGACCCTCCTCCCTCTCATGCTCTCTGTCTCTCATTCTCTCTGTCTCAAATAAATAAATAAAAAATCTTAAAAAAAAAATTAAAAAAAAAAATAAAAATATTATATTTATTTCTTAAAGAGAGTGGGCACAAGCGGGGGAGGGAGGGGCAGAGGGAGAGGGAGAAGCAGACTCCCT
>NW_027773045.1:0-293 GCF_054177405.1 Leptonychotes weddellii | reverse complement strand
TTAGTAACTTATTTGGACTTAAATTGTGTAAATCTATTTCCCCTGTGGTGTATGGCTGCTGCTGTTTCTGCTTAGTTTGTGTTATTAATATTTTAAAAATATTTTATTTATTTATTGGAGAGAGAGAGCGAGCAAGAACAGGGGCAGAGGCAGAGGGAGAGGCAGGCTCCCCGCTGAGCAGGGAGCCCGATGTGGGGCTCGATCCCAGGACCCTGGGATCATGACCTGAGCCGCAGGCAGACGCTTAACCAACTGAGCCACCCAGGTGCCCCATTATTACTATTTTTTTGTGG
>NW_027773044.1:0-293 GCF_054177405.1 Leptonychotes weddellii | reverse complement strand
TAAGGTCCAGCATGATCACCTCCCCTGGTTACCTCTCTCACCTGCCTGCTACTTTCCCATTGCTTGTACCACTCCAGTCATGCTGGTCTTCTTCCTGCTCCTAGAGTCTCTAGTCATGACCTTGCCTCAGGGCCTTTGCATAGGCAGTTGCCTCTCTCTCCCCTGCTTTACAATAACCTCACCTCTTTCTTTTTTTTTTTAAATTAATTAATTATTTATTATTATGTTATGTTAATCACCATACATTACATCATTAGTTTTTGATGTAGTGTTCCATGATTCATTGTTTGCGT
>NW_027773043.1:0-293 GCF_054177405.1 Leptonychotes weddellii | reverse complement strand
TTTCAAATTAATTGAGATTATTCAAATTAATGGTGCTTTCTGTCTACAGACTGGATCCTTACTGATAGAAAATATGGGTCCTGAGATTCTGCATTTTTTTTTTTTAAGAGAGAAAGCGTGTGCAGGAGTAGGGGGAGGGGCAGAGGGAGAGAGAATCTTCAGCAGGCTCCACACCCAGAGCAGAGCCCAACATGGGGCTTGATCCCACAACCCTGAGATCAAGACCTGAGCTGAAATCAAGAGTCAGACGCGGGCGCCTGGGTGGCTCAGTCGTTGAGCGTCTGCCTTCGGCT
>NW_027773042.1:0-293 GCF_054177405.1 Leptonychotes weddellii | reverse complement strand
CAGGCTAAACCACCCCCCATCCCTCTCCCCTCTAAAACCCTCAGTTTTTTTCTCAGAGTCCATAGTCTCTCATGGTTCGTCTCTCCCTCCAATTCCCCCCCTCATTTTTCCCTTCCTTTTCCTAATGTCCTCCATGCAATTCCTTATGTTCCACAAATAAGTGAAACCATATGATAATTGACTTTCTCTGCTTGATTTAATCTCCTCCAGTCCCATCCATGTTGATGTAAAAGTTGGGTATTCATCCTTTCTGATGGCTGAGTAATATTCCATTGTGTATATGGACCACATCT
>NW_027773041.1:0-293 GCF_054177405.1 Leptonychotes weddellii | reverse complement strand
CCAGCTCAGTCCGAGTGGGACTTTTCAGGGTGCCATGGGAGTGAATGGCCGCAGGAGAGTCCCTTTCAGTCTCAGGACTAAGGGCTCTCGTGATGTACCGTTTGGTTGTTGGTAGTGACCTGTCCTTATCGTTTTGAACATAATGAGCGCTGGGTGGCAAAGCTCCTCCCAGATGCCCCTCCCGGCCCCCCCGCCCCGGGCCCTCCCCGCTGACCTCTGCTTCTCCTTGCCCGCGCAGAGCTCAGGGCGATTGTGACCCCGAGGTGCCTGGGTCGGAGGCCCCCCGCTGCTGC
>NW_027773040.1:0-293 GCF_054177405.1 Leptonychotes weddellii | reverse complement strand
TCCTGCCATCCTTCCAGTGTAGAGTGCTCAGGAGTCAGGCTGCCCTGGGTTTGAAGCCAGGTCTATCATTTGGGAACCTTGGTGTGTGGTTTCCTGGGCCTGATCCCCCTGGCAACGGGATGGCAGTGTGTACTTGGTGGGTTGTCGTGAGAATTGGATGGGCTCACCGACGGGAAGCTAAGAAGGTGGCCGTGGTGCTGGTGAGCAAGCCAAGGAGCCACCTCGTGGTCACACACAGTAGGAGCTCAGGTCCAGGAAGATCCTCCTTTTCTGTCCTGACCATGACCATGACC
>NW_027773039.1:0-293 GCF_054177405.1 Leptonychotes weddellii | reverse complement strand
ATGGATTGGTCCAGTTTCTGTCAAAGCTCTAATAAGATTTATTGCAAAATTGGAAACAATGTAAAAACATGGTGAGATTAATCTTTCAGCCCTCTCATATATTTTTAAGACTAAACTGATTTTGCTTTTCTTCTACTGTCAATTTATAAAAATTTCAACTTCTTGCATAAACACAATATTTATTTGTAGACTGTACACACGCATCCAAATTTTTTGCATACTTGTCTATAATAGTGGAAATTAGTTACTTAAGATGAAAGGTGTACATCCTAATAGTAATTTTCCCTATCCCC
>NW_027773038.1:0-3757 GCF_054177405.1 Leptonychotes weddellii | reverse complement strand
TTTTTTTTTAAAGATTTTATTTATTTATTTGAGAGAGAGAGAATGAGAGACAGAGAGCATGAGAGGGAGGAGGGTCAGAGGGAGAAGCAGACTCCCCGCCGAGCAGGGAGCCCGATGCGGGACTCGATCCCGGGACTCCAGGATCATGACCTGAGCCGAAGGCAGTCGCTTAACCAACTGAGCCACCCAGGCGCCCCTATAAAGTCTTATTCTTAAGCTGAAGTGGTGGTCTACCCAAAGACCCTTTATGTGTTTCTCTCAAATTTGGTTATGTGTTTGGGTGGGTTTGTCAGTAATGTCAGTTGCTTTGGGCAAAATATGGTAGAGGCACATCCAGTACAAAGCCTGTTTTACTTTTCACATCTCAGGAAAATAGCCATAGTAAGAGTTTTAGAACATTAGGAAAGGAATGGCTAAATTCTTTATATATACCAAGAATATGTATAGATGTGGGATGAGGCAGATTTCTTTTGGATGAAAAAGTAAAAATAGGTATCTTAGTAGAGATATGGTTTATTATATTTATTGCCAATGAAAGACCATGACCAGTCACCAGTATCATTTGTTCTAACAGTATTTTCTTTGGTCTAATTCTTTGATGTTTTATGATAATAATCAAAAGTAATAGCTGCCAAGTGTCTAATTAGCTCACATTATTTCTCATCTACTGTATGTGAGCACTCCGAGCTTGTCTTTGGATCAAAATCCTAATCCTTGAGGATGGGTGTGTACAGAGATGCCCATTATACAGCATTGACTTTGGTGATCAACTGGTTACTGCCCATCATTTAAGTGAATTGAGTGCACTCAAGGATCATTGTCTCAAATTATGTCCACAGGGGCAGTAAAAAGATGGTAAGAAAGCAAAGGAGTATGGGTCAAAGTTGAAATCTAGAAACAGGTAAAGGAATTGGAGAGAGTGCTGTGTGTTGGATTACAGCTGCCAGAGAGGATAGTGTCTCCTTGAGGGTGGGAGAAGTTATTGTGACTCAAGGGAACCTTTTTCTCTAGTGGAATGGTGGTGTAATTTTCATTAAAAAATATTTTCTAAGAAAATTAAAAAAAAAAAAATGAAAAAAAAAAAAAGGGCGCCTGGGTGGCTCAGTTGGTTAAGCGACTGCCTTCAGCTCGGGTCATGATCCTGGAGTCCCGGGATCGAGTCCCACATCGGGCTCCCTGCTCGGCGAGGAGCCTGCTTCTCCCTCTAACCCTCCCCCCTCTCATGTGCTCTCTCTCTCTCTCTCTCATTCTCTCTCTGTCAAATAATAAATAAAATCTTTATTAAAAAAATAATAAATAAATAAAGTTTCATTGGGCGCCTGGGTGGCTCAGTCGGTTAAGCGGCTGCCTTCGGCTCAGATCATGATCCTGGAGTCCTGGGATCAAGTCCCGCATCCGGCTCCCTGCTCAGCGGGGAGTCTGCTTCTCCCTCTGACCCTCTTCCCTCTCATGCTCTCTGTCTCTCATTCTCTCTCTCGCAAATAAATAAAATCTTAAAAAAAAAAAAAATTTTTTTTCTAAGAAAATTGAAATAGCCGCTGTTACTTCTGGAAATAGAATATTGGTAAAGTTGATATAGAAGCAAGGAGAAAGCCTGAGTTTTTTGTTTTTTGGTTTTTTTGCCAAATAGGTTTTCTCCTGCTCTTCACATCCATCTTCCCTTCCTGGGGTTGAAGCTCCATGAAGGATTCCCAGCTTAACCAGCAGGTGCATGTGCTACAGGCAGAATCTCTGGATTTCTTTTGCACTCATTTTTCTAAGTCAGATTTCTAGCTCATTGTCTTTCTTGAAAAAGAGATACCTTTTTTTTTTTTTTTTCTTATCCTGCCTTAATCTTTTTGTTTTCTACAATGACTGTGTCAAAGACAGGAAAAATATTCTAGTGGAGAACAGCTTTAAGAGATCACTTAGAAAATATTAAATATGATGACTGTCAAGACAACAGAGACCTTCCTGGCTTATGCTAACTTTGTAGCTCCTATAAGCCTGAACAGTATCCATAGATAATTGCTTGTTATCTTGAATTGTATTCAAGCTTTCTCATGTCTCATTTTCTGATTTCTCCATGGTGAACATAATGCTCAACACTTGAATAGTTTAAAAGTTGTGTAACATATTAAACAAATAATGTTTATTTTTTTAAAAAATTTTATTTATTTATTTGACAGAGAGAGACAGCGAAAGAGGGAACATAAGCAGGGGGAGTGGGAGAGGTAGAATCAGGCTCCCCGCTGAGCAGGGAGCCCAATGCAGGGCTCAGTCCCAGGACCCTGGGATCATGACCTGAGCCAAAGGCAGACGCTTAACCAACTGAGCCACCGAGGCGCCCCACAAATAATGTTTCTTAAGATATCATTTAACTTACTTTGTTTGCAAAAAATACCCCTCAAATAATTATATGGTGGTATAAAATATTGTGAACTTCTTTTGTAAGTAAAAAATGTTCTCAGTTTGTAATTAGTGAATTTATTTATTTTATTTAAAATATAGGTTATAGTTTAGTGACTGCATTCTGCATCCTCTACTTTTTTTTTATTTTTTTAATAATTTTTTTTTTAAAGATTTTATTTATTTATTTGAGAGCGAGAATGAGAGAAAGAGAGAGCATGAGAGGGGGAGGGTCAGAGGGAGAAGCAGACTCCCTGCCGAGCAGGGAGCCCGATGCGGGACTCGATCCCGGGACTCCAGGATCACGACCTGAGCCGAAGGCAGTCGCTTAACCAACTGAGCCACCCAGGCGCCCCATGCATCCTCTACTTTTTATAATGACAAGACCTTGACATATCCTTTTATGACATAGAGATTTTTCTTGAATTCGTTGCATACAATTGAAGTGTACATAAATGCTTGAACTATTTCTTTTTTGGCCATCGGAGCACAAGAATAGCTATGAAACTGCCAAAGTGTCATTATACATATTTATTAATAGCAGCAGGGAAGACGCAGAAAGGGGTTCATCTGCTTTTGCTTATCCTGGATATCAGGTTTCCTTATTGATTCTCAAAACGGCATTACCATCCAGAATCTTGGTTCTTTCTCTAGAAGCAAGAAGAGTAAGCGATTAAGAAGAAAAGGAAAATCAGACGTGGGTGTGCAATAAATTTTGCTGTGTGCATTAGTAGAGGGCCATCCATGCCATTCCATCGGTGACGAATCTTCTGAAATGGAGACTAGTGTTGTTTTTGTTTTCAAATAGCTTTTAGGTAATCTCTTTATTTTGAGGTTGTCTTTGACATGAAATGCAAGCAACAGCCACTGTTGCCAAGTAATCTATAAGAAGCTTTTTAAAATCTAGTTTTCCTTTTTTTTTTTTTTTTAGGAGGACTCACCAACAGCTTTTCTCATCCATAATGCGCTTCTTATTGATAACTTTCCCTTACATTTGAGGAACATGTTCTCTATCTTGAATTCTCACTACAGTAGCTTTTTCAGAGCCTCTTGGATAAGGGAATAATACTTAGTTACCTAGACAGTAATCAAGTCACATGGTCGGGAAGATGCTTTTAGAGAGGATTTCTTTTTAAATGGATCTATTTGTAGAAGTTGTCATGTAAGCTCTTAGCTGTATCGCCTTTAATTTCAAATCCAAGGTTCAGGCATTTCCCCTGGCTCTGGGGAAATGGGGAAGGCCTTTACCTAGTAAAGTAAACTCAGTGATGTGCATTTTAAGGATGGCTGAGGGGCAGACTATCAATCAAAGACCCTTAGTTGGTCCTTTTGGGCCGGGGGTGGGGGGTGGGGGGTGGGTCCTGCTGCC
>NW_027773037.1:0-13890 GCF_054177405.1 Leptonychotes weddellii | reverse complement strand
GACTGAGCCACCCAGGTGCTCCCCATATAACTCTTGAATCCCCCCAAACTTAAACTAATAGCTTACTGTTGACCAGAAGCCTTACTGATAATAGTAGATTAATATATTTTGCATGTTTTATATATTATATACTACATTCTTATAATAAAGTAAGCTAGAGAAAAGAAAATATTAAGAAAATCATAAGAAAAGACATTTATACTACTGTACTGTATTTATTGAAAAAAATCCCTATTTAAGTGACTGGTGCAGTTCAAACCCATAGTGTTCAGGGGTCAATTGTACATGTGTTTTTAAAGTAGTGTCCCTCTTACACTGCTTTAGCTACTCTCACAAGTTTTGAATATAGTATGTTTGTTCAAACATTTTCTAATTTCTATTACAAATTCTTCTTTGATTCATGGATTATTTAGAAATGCATCTCTTGGGCGCCTGGGTGGCTCAGATGGTTAAGCGTCTGCCTTCGGCTCAGGTCATGATCCCAGGGTCCTGGGATCGAGTCCCACATCGGGCTCCCTGCTCCTTGGGAGCCTGCTTCTCCCTCTGCCTCTCTCTCTCTCTCTGTCTCTCATGAATAAATAAATAAAATCTTTAAAAAAAAAAAGAAATGCATCTCTTAATTTCCAAGCATATGGATATTTTTAAGATAATTTTTTTTTTAAAAGATTTTTATTTATTTGACAGAGAGAGACACAGTGAGAGAGGCAACACAAGCAGGGGGAGTGGGAGAGGGAGAAGCAGGCTTCCTGCGGAGCAGGGAGCCCGATGTGGGGCTCGATCCTAGGACCCTGGGGTCATGACCTGAGCCGAAGGCAGACGCTTAACAACTGAGCCACCCAGGCGCTCCTAGAGTTTGTACTTTTTAAGTATTGTTTTTTTTTTTTTAAAAAAACCTCTCTTTCTATTCAAGGTCATAGGGCATTCCCTTTATGCTACCTTTAACATTTTTCCCATCACATCTTGATATTGATCCATCTTGGATTCACTGTAGTATATAGTATGAATTGGGAATCCAACTGAATTTTTTTTATATGATGAATTCAGTTTTACCAGTCCGATCTACTACATAATCTGTATATGGCCCACTGATTCCTGATAGTACCTTGGGCATATACTAAATATCCATATATGAGAATCTGTTTCTCAATTTGAAATATCCATATATGAGAATCTGTTTCTCAATTCTCTAGTTAGTTGAATTTGGCTTTGTGATACATCTACATGTGTGGTAAAACAGGTCCCTTCTCATTTCTCCTCTTTTAAATTGCCTTTACTATTTATGAACCTTTATTTTCTCTATTTTATTTATTTATTTATTTATTAAAAAACCACATTATTTTATTCAAGTATAGAATGAATTTCATAATGAAAATAGCTGTCTATATCAGTAGTTTTTTTTTTTTTTTTAATGGAAAGGCTTCAGTACCTTTTCCCCCAAAGAAGTTAAAATAAATTGGGGCTACCTTAAAGTTGTGACTTCCTTGAGGCTTATCTTGTGACAGAATCATTTTCTACCATCATTTTCTTTTCTTCTTCTTCTTCTCTTCCTCTTCCTCCTTTTCCTCCTCCACTTCCTTCTCCTCCTCTTCTACTTCTTCAATCTTCTATTTTGTTTCAAATTTTTATTTAAATTCCAGTTAGTTAACCTAGAGTGATATAGTGTAATCTTAGTTTCAGGAGTAGATTTTAGTGGTTCTCTCTATATATTTTAGAATCTTTGAGTTCATTAAAAAAATTTCTTCTAGAATTTTGATTTGAATTGATAGATAAATTTTGGGAGGAATTAATAACTTTATAATGCTAAGTCATGCTACTCATGGAAAAGTCTACTTTTAAATTATTAAGCTTTGTTTCTATGTTAACAGTTTTGGGGATTCTTTTAAGGTTAATAGCAAAATACAGTTTTTGTTGCTGTTTTCAACTTTGCTTTTTAATTAATAATTGCTGATGTTGAGGAATGCTCTTGATTTTTGTAAGTTAACTTAAGTCTGGCAACCTTGCTCAACTCTTTTATTATGGTTTCTTTTTTGGTTTATGATAGATTTTCTGTGTAGTCTGCAGATATTGACTTGTTTATTTTCTTGCTGTCCATATATTTCATTGTTCTTCATATTGTTTTATTGTATTGACCAGGATCATCATTACTTTGTTGTTCAGGGAGATAATAGTAGGCATCCTTGTCTGATTTTTGATCTGTAACAGAAGGTATCCAAAGTTTCTCCATTAACTGATGCTTGCAATAAAGTTTTGGTAAATATTCTTTATCTAGTTATTCCAGACTCCTGATCGTTTTTTATAAAAACATAAATGAGTATTGAATTTTATTGGATGTTTTCCAAATATATTGATACAGTCCTGTGGTCTTTATCCTTTAGTTTATGAATGTGGTGAGTTTCACTGATAGGTTTTTGTGATATTAAATGATCCTTGTATACTTTAGATAAATCCAACTTGATGAGGATATATTACTGCTTTTTTTTTTTTTTAACAATCTGGAATTCAGTTCCTTTTATTTTTTTTATTTTTAATCATTTTGTATTTTATTGTTAAGTCTCATAATTGCAAAATCAAGTGTACTTTTCCTCTCAAATAGTGTAAAAGTATGAAAACCAGTAGTCTGTTTAGTTTAGTGTTATATCTTCAGTGTCAGCAACAGTACTTGGCATATAGTAGGTACTCAATAAATACTAACTGAAGGAATAAGTACATGATAGCTAAAAAATGCAGTACATTTGTTTGAGCGTATGCTAACTCAAACTTTATCGCTCATTTACTTATTCACTAAACACTTACTGAATTTCTGTTCTGCATGAAATGGGTTTGTAGAGCAAGGATGTATAAATAAGAGCAAGGACTTCTGCTTTTAAAAAATTACAGTCTACCAGGAGAGAAGTTACAGTCTTTGAATGACTATAATATGCCAGCACTTTATCTCATCACAGTATTTATCTGCTAGTTTTTGTGAGCTTCCTTAAGATTTTATGATATAGAAAATGTAACAAATTTTCCTCAAATGAGAACTCTACAAGTGATTCATAGGAGTACTGAAGTAATTAATTTGCACACTTACTAGCTGTGTGGTGTGAGGCAAGTTACCTAAACCTTAGCTTTCTCATATGTGAGCTCTGATAATAATGATCTGCTTAGTACAGTTACAGATAATATCTGAATGGTGCCTCACTCCGTCTTTGGCACATCATTGGAATTTATTAATCAGTGTAGTTAACTTGGCAAGAGTTATGTATCTCTGATCCTGATTATTAGACACATTATTGGTATTTTTTAAAGTATATGATGTAAAGCATAGACATGTAGGCAGAGGTTCTAGTCTCTGCCATCAACATACAAAGTTTATCAATTATTCAAAACGTATACGTTCGTAAATACATGAAATCTGTCATCCTAAACTGTGAGTTTAAGGAGGACCTTAAACTGCCCGTTTAAAAAATAAATTCCACACACTGATACTCTGTAGTGTTGAAATATTTGGCATTCATAAATGTTCTGTAATAATTTGATAAGGCATCGTTTATGTGGCAGAGACAGACCTCTTTCCTCATTCACACATTCATAATGTTTCCTAGTTTTGAAAAAGTACAACTAGTGGTAAGAGCTCAGCTCTATTTCTGGAATACATGTTTATTTTTTAGACATTGCTGTTCCAGACCTAGATGGACTTTAAAAAAGCACTCAGATATCTCTTTTGCTAAAGGAAGAGCCAGATCATGTATGACTTCTAGAGTGGACTCTTTTCATAACTTTTTTTGGGGGGTATAATTTGTTACTACTCTGTATTTGTTTTCCCATTCTCAAATCACTGATTTGTATTACTGTATAGTGGAGGGCATCTCTTTATAATATTAATGAAAAAGATATTTAAAAATGAATTAATCTAAAAATTTGTAACAAAATTTTTTTTTATTTCCTGATGTAGTTAATATTAACATTTTTGGATATTCCACAGGCAGCACAAACTCTGTATGTTTCTAAATGAACTCATTATGTCCCCCTTCCCTAAAATCTACTGTTTCGGGAGGTACTGTGATCTCAGGTAATAACAGCATTCTATCAAGTCCCCAAGCAGAAACCCAAACCTTTTCTTTTTTCTCAGTACCATATCCAGATCTCCCTATCTTGCAGATGTGACCTCCTAAGTACAGTTTTACTTTCTCTCATCCTCCCCTATCCTAAAATGATTACCCAAGATCATCAGGATTATTGAAAACATTTTCTTTCTTTTAAAGATTTTTATTTGTTTATTTGACAGAGAGGGACACAGTGAGAGAGGGAACACAAGCAGGCAGAGTGGGAGAGGGAGAAACAGGCTTCCCGCTGAGCAGGGAGCCCGATGTGGGGCTCGATCCCAGGACCCTGGGACCATGACCTGAGCCGAAGGCAGGTGCTCAATGACTGAGCCACCCAGGTGCCCCTTGAAAACATTTTGTTAACTGTTCTCCCTACTTATATCATAAATCCCTAACTTGACTTCTCACTGTAGTGATAGCGATCTGTGTATCATATAAATCTGGCATATATGTTATCTGCTTAAAATTCTCTAATTGGTCACTTATGGAGTAAAATACAGAAGTATAGAAGGTTTTCCATGTCCTGTCTGCCATATTTTCTGCTGCTTACCACCTTGCTTTAATGATACTGAAATGCTTCCAGTTCTTTGACCGCACCATGCTTCTCCTGCCTGCCATTCTTTCCTTGGTCTAGTCCTTCTGCCTGAATGAGTATTCCCACTTCTTTTTATTTTATGGATTCATACTTATTTCATACATGTGTCCTCCAGCAAATTTTCCTGATGTTTCAGGTGGAGCTCAGTGGACCCACTTCCCCTTTGCACTATTATAGGACCCAGTTCATAGTTGTATCAGTGCTGACTATATTATATCATCTTATCCTAAATATGTATTCTTTTTCCTCAATAGACTGTAAGCTCTTTTAGGGCAGGTACCGTGTTTTATTCATCTTTTTTAGCCCTAGCACCTAACACTTAGTATTAGTAGTATATAATACTCAATAAATGTTTGTTTTTGATTTTGAAAGATAACTGCCCTCCTTTTGACCTGCAAATGAATCCAGTATTCTAGCCTCAGGCAGTGTTATACAATATCAGGGCTGGGACCTATACGAGGGAAAACAGTTCTATTGGTGTCCAACGGAAGGATCATAACAGAAGTAACAAAAAGTTCTAATATTTTGTCATTTACAATAGTGTTTATCTGAACTTTTGGCCTGGAGGATAACAAGGCACACTTTGAATAAACATGGCAATATTTATTATTTTTAGTGAAACCGACCTTCCATTCACCCCCCTTTTATGGCTGTGCTGCTTATAAATTCCCAAAGGATTATTTGAAAAATCCTACTTATATCTGCCAGCCTTATCAGTAGGGCAGGAGTTCACGTATTGTAACAGGAGGTCAGATTTCGGTCATGGTCTTATAGATGGGGCCAAGCACCTGTAAATTCTTCCTTTGGTGACTAAAGTGAAGTACAATATCAAACAGGCAGTGAGACTTTTCTAGGAAGTGCTGAACTTTGGCAGGAAGGGCAAACTTTGGCAGGAGGAGGGGAGGGAAGAAAGTGAACAAGGGTCAGATAGTGGTTAATTGAGACTTGGTTCTTGGTATAGTAATGCAGTGGAAGTGTGCAGGGCAAATGTAGGTGTATTTTATAGATTTGTTTTAAATAACTTATACTGTTTAAATCTTCATATACAGTTAAGAGATAGACAGGTAAGGGGTAGGATATAAAACATCATTTTACAGTCATTAAGGATAATTTTTTAGGAGGGAGAAAATAACAAACTAAAAATTTTACTGGAAGAGAAGTGATGAATAATAATAATTGGAGATTTTTGTACATAGTGTGGTAGTAGTTATAAAGATGGGTGGCCTATCTGTCTAATGAATACAGAAACCAGTCTGTCTTATAGATGTTTTGAAAACTCTATCAACCCAGTGATGTCTGCCATGTTTATGGGCTCCAAGCCTTGAACCCAGCTCAATTTGGACAAAGATTTGTATATATTTCAGGCTCCTCTGCACACTGCAACATCTGACTCTTCTCCAGATTTGCTGCTCATTCACCCTTCTATCACTGAAAGAGTGTATAGATGTCCCATATCAAAGAGCTTGGGTGTCATTAAGAACCTGGGGGAGCAAACCTGTAAATACCGCCATATTCTTAGATTGTGGGTCTCATTTATAATCTTATCTTCTTGTGGTTTCTTGTTCTCCAGTGATTTACATCATCTGCTCATTAACAGTTAAAAAAATCCTAGATTAAAGAATGTTGACCAATATACCTTTGATTTATGTACTTGTCTGCATTTGTGTTATACTGTCATAAAAAGTATACTTTTTAAAGATTTCTGACATCTTGGATCCAGGGATAGCATATTATAAGCAATATGTGGATTTTTTTTAGTAAGCAGCAACCTCTCAGTATTACATGAATCGTAAGAACCTCATTTTTATTTAATTCACTTTCAATTACTAATGGAGACTATAAAACAGCCTGAGATGTAAGGGAATGCAGAATGTCATTGTGCAGTGAATTCATATTACAAAGGCTCTAGCAAGTGCAGTATTTCTTTTAAGTTTTCTTGGCCAAGGGGCCTCTGAGAATTTGATGAAAGCTGTGAACCCTTTCCCCAGACAAAATGCACGTATGTACAGGCATGTGATATTTTGCTTAGAATTTCAGAGGCTTCCTCAACTCCTGAATTTTATTAGACCTAGGAAGAATCCCTCGTGTAAAAAGGAGCTAGGGGCTGAGTTAGGTTTCAGGTGCCTACTGACTACAGACCTATGCCCCAGAATAGCTTACCCCAATTCTAGTCAAGTATCCCCTTTTATAAGCCTCTTACGGACACGCTACCACTTGTCTTTCTTTTAGGTTTGGAAGCCTTGCCAAAATCTAAATTTAAAAGCCTATTTCAAAGTGAACTTATTTCTGTGTCATAAATCTTCATTCCCTGGGCAGTCATTATGCATGGCAAGCTGGTGACCTGTTTTTCTATTAAGTTAGCCCTAGCACCTAAACTCTAATAGATTTGTCCCCTGAATTCTTTTAGTTAGAAGGATTCAGACAGAGATTTAAAAATAATTATGAGAATTAAAGTTAGTAATTTATCTCCCTGGACATAATTTTGTAAAGTCCTCTGTTAAAGGATATTTTACCTCTTACTTGCTTTTAATAATATCCCTTTTTAAGTACTTGGCTATAATTTGGAGAGATGAGTCAGTAGCAGAGCTAGAATTTATGCACAATCTCTTTACAATCCTTCATGATCATTGCTGGGGCCAGGGGTGGGTGGGGTGGGGTGGAGTAGGCAGGAATCTTTCTGGAACATATTTCTCCCTTTCTAATCTAAGGATTTCTACTTGTATGGTCTACAGTGGCAGCTGGAAGAAACTGCAAAATCCATGGTCCTGTGACTAGTGATAATAGCAAGGAAAGGATTTGGAGAGTGGAAAAAGGAATGGATATAAGCAGTTTTAAGTGACATATTTTCTGAGGTGTTAAGGGAATTCCTTAATGAAATTACATAAAGAGCTTTGGCAGCAGTTGGCTGTTACATTAAAGCATTTGGGAAATAGATACTTGAAGGGCCTAAGACACTGCTGAAATTTTCAATTAAAGAAAAACGATTAGTTTTGGCATTCTAAGGTTAGACTTCCAGATCCTTTCAAATAGAGACAGTTGAAGGGTTGTTGTTTATATATGTATTTATAATAGTGTTATCTTGGATTTTATATAGCGCTTTGTGCAACAATCTCATAGTGCTTCACAGATTTGACTACATTAAAGAAATGACTTATTCATATGGCAAATAGGAGAAAAAACATCTCACATGGTAGAGATTGGCCTCACTCTGAATCAAGCTATGAAATAGTTCTTTTGATGGCACCAGAGGTAAGATTTTAGGGTTCTTAATCCTGTACCTTTATCAGAAGGCACTGTTGCCATTTAATAATCAAGTAAATTGAACACAAGAATTGGAACATAGACTTAAAGCAGGTCTGCAGGATTGGGTGTATTTTTGATGGTCAGATTTTTTAAATTGTTAATTGGCTTAAAAAGATGAGACTCCCTTTTAAAAAAATAGTAGAACATTTCTGCTACATCTAGGTATTAAGACAGTTGATTGTCAAATGAAAGAAAGATATTCAGACATCAGCTTCATGCAGTTTTCCTCGTGTTTTTCACAGACCATTGATCTGGCAGTGAACGCTGATAGAGTTTTTTAGTTTTCATTAAAATTGATTGTACTTTACTATAGCCTATTTTTTTTTAGGCCTATCCTGATTCTATTTTTTTTTTTAAATTTATTTATTTATTTATTTTTAAAGATTTTATTTATTTATTTGACAGAGAGACACAGTGAGAGAGGGAACACAAGCAGGGGGAGTGGGAAAGGGAGAAGCAGGCTTCCCGCTGAGCAGGGAGCCCAATGCGGGGCTCGATCCCAGGACCCTGGGATCATGACCTGAGCTGAAGGCAGACGCTTAACGACTGAGCCACCCAGGCGCCCCTATCCTGATTCTATTTTAAACATTGACACTATTGACTTGTATTCATTTTATGTAACTGTAGTAAAAATCCATTATTTAAATTCTTTCAATTTTTTACAAAGACACTTGAATGAACATTTAAGTATTGGTTTGGGTGGAAACACAAGCAGGGTCATTTACTACTCCTGTGGTAGAAATTAAGACAAATGAGAAAGGCCTATATGCAAAATTCTAGGGGCTTAGAGTTTGTAAGTTCTTATTCTGATTTGACATTTCCAAAGATGGTGTTACAGAGAGAGAGGGAAATATCACTTTATTTCATCAGTCACATGAAATTGGAAATTGTGGATATAGAATTCCAGCATTGCCAGAGGCACATAGCTTAATGATCTAGATCTTCTTAAAGTTGTTTCTGGAGCTATATTTCTAAGGAACACCAGGCTCATCAGATAATCTGTTTAAAAAAAAAAAAAAAGGAGGAGGGCTCCTGTTTCACATGTCATCAGAACTCTGTATACTGTATTTCTGTCTTGGTGTTTGTTTGTTGTTTTTTTTTTTTTTTACAGATCACATTAGTATATTTTAGGTGTGTTCTAAGAAGAACTGCAAAAACCAAACATGTTAAATTTTATTTAAGCCAGTATTTCTTAATATAGTGAAAGAGGTAAGGATGACCAGGGCACTTTCTGCTTTCAAAAGTTCATAATTTAATGGGTCCAGAGAAAAGCTGCTTTGTAGAAGACTGTGAAGATACCTGTTTTGTTTTGTTTTTTTAAAATCCATCATGTTTATTTGAAATATATACATTTTCTTTGGGAAATAAGAAAAGAACATCGAACTTTTAATGGAAAAGCCTTCCTGAGACAGTAATTTGAAATGAGTAGGTACCATTTTCAAATCTTTGGGATAGCAGTGATATTAGAAAGGAATTTTGATGTTTATATACTTGACATTTATTTTTTAAGAACTTTAAGTGGCTTATATTTTAGGCTCTGATATTTAGACCCTATTCCTCTTGACTCTTTTTGTAAATGTTGTTTTATTTTCATTTTAAATGGATTCTCTTTCCCGTCTCAGAAATATTCATCTGCCTTCCCCCCACTATCTAAGACAAATGCAAGTTGTACTGTTTGAGGAGCCAACTTACACAGAACAGAACTGGAAGCTTTCTGGTTTGCTTCCATGGTGATCTTGAGTACTTCTGAGCAGTAAGAGCGTAGTTTGAGTATTTTCTTTAGAGATATTTTTTTAATGTGGAAAGTTTTGCCCTGAAATATTTGGTGACTCCTAGTCCATCTCTGACACTTCGCAGATTGTCTCATCACTCTGCTGCCGTATCTCCCCGCCTCCTAGTTGCACTGACCCACCAGTGCCTGGTGAGGTTAGATAGGCATAAACACTACATAGATCATAGAGAAAAGCTGAGGGTGAGATACTTTGTGCGCTGCATTGATAAGGACACAGGAAAAGCCATTTATAGCGATAACTTTCCTGTAGTATGGGCTAATGGGCCCTGGTTTGTAGCTGCTGTAATCTAACTGTTTATAATTGTCATATTGCTCTTTTAACCTGGTGACCTTATTACCCATGAGCATACATATCATTTGGCTTTGAATAAAAACAAGAGGCAAAAAAATGTGATCAAAAAAATTTTTTTTTCTACACATGCTCACATTTGTTTTTCAAAATGCTTACGTTGAGAAGATTGAACTCCTCAAGTGTGCTTTTTCTTTTTTTAACAATAATGTCTCACTTAAACAGCTTTAGACACCACAATAGCATAATTATTTTTTAAGCTCTGACAAAATGAACAAGAAATAAATCATTTTCCACATCACACCCAGTAACACACCTTTGAAACACAATTTAAATCATATAAAAACTGTGCTTTAAATACTTTAGTTTCTCGTTGTTATCAGAACAAAGTAAACTTCTTAACTTCGTCTGTACAGTCTCCCATGTTCTATCCTTGGCTTGATTCTCTTACCTCATTTCTGGTCGCTCTTTTCCTCCTGCCTGCTCACAATCTATGCTCCAGATATACTGACCCCATGTTCTCTCATGATGATGCCTTCGTACAGGCAGTTCCTTTTTTTTTTTTTTTAAGATTTTATTTATTTGAGAGAGAGAGATAGAGAGAGAGCGTGAGCAGTAGAGAGAGGGAGAAGCAGGCTCCCCACTGAGCAGGGACCCTGATGTGGGGCTCGATCCCAGGACCCTGAGATCATGACCTGAGCCAAAGGCAGATGCTTAACCCACTGAGCCACCCAGGCGCCCCCAGGCAGTTCTCTTTCCTGAAACATATTCCATATTTGCTGTCTTCCTTTTGATATTTCTTCCTATTAGTTATGCCAAATTTCTCCCATCACTGAGATCTCTGGATTTGGCATTTATAATCTTCTCTCCCTCCTCTCATATATCCATCTAGATCTCTCATTTTTTTTTTCTTCCTTTTCTTCCTTTTTTTTTTTTCTTCCTTTTCCTATTTTGGTTGTGACTGCCAGGTTTTTATTTGTTTATTTTCAGTTTTTTAATTTAAAAATTTTAGGTTCTTTTGCTTCCCTAAAATGCTGTCTTTACTGGCTACTTAGTTTATTTAATACATTGTCCCAGTAGTTTTGGATATTATGAGGGGGTGACACAAATAACTGTGGCCAGAGCCTTGTGATTTGAACAAGAAGACATGTAGGGGAGGGGTTTCCTTTTGTTTCATAGAGGAAATTTGGTCATTCAGGCAGTTATGTAAGTTGCATATACCAAAATGGTCTAACCAGAAGCAAGTGCCGTAACTGGAGCTCATGTTCAAATATAGCTGGTTGTGGCAGGTGTAATGAAGAGTTTGTTTTTAACCTAGGAATAGAACTGATTTATTTTAAATAGTGAGGGATTTGGAAAAGCTGAGTTTGGGCCTATAGTGGATTCTCTACTTTTTCAGATTTTTATAACACAAGCCATAACCTGGAGGGTGAAGTAGTTTAGGACCTCAGCACTGGAGTAGAAACTCAGACTCTTCGCCTGTAACACTCCAGATTTGCTCACGGAATTCAGGCAGAATTCAGTTTATTTCCTTAACTGAATGTCTTTAACTAGAACTTCTGGAACTCCCAGTCTACTGTGTTATTCTCACCACACAGAAGGAGCTTAACTAATCACTGTGAAGCGAATGAGTGAATGAATGTTCAAAATCCCTCAAGAAGGTACAATGTGAAAAGTTAATGGAGACCTATAAAAGGACCATCAAAGATGCCGTAGTCAAAGAAGATTTAGTCGTTTGGCTGAGGTTAATATAGTTCATCCATTTGTTATATGGAGTGTCACTAGTTTAGATTTGGGATTTCTTCTTACCCTGAAGCGAAGTATAAGATATGTTAACATATTTTTTTAGATATGAAAATGAGGTCATTTATGATGTTTAATGGTGATATTTGTAGCAGTACGGGTTGTGTCTGAGTACATGTAAAAAAACGCAACTTTAACGGTTTAAACAAATACACTTTGTTTTTTTATAATGTGACAAGAAGTCCAGGCACCTCAGTGTCGGTACGGTGGCCCCACACTCATTAGAGACTTAGGTGGGTTCTTTTAGCAGTTCCCGTCCTCCATCTGGAGCATGTGGTTTCTGTTTTTGTTCTTTCAAGATGATGCTACGACTTCAGGCAGCTTTCTCGTGTCTCAGAAAGAAAGCAGGTGGGAAGGCCACAGAAGAAAATATTTTTTAAATTTTCTCAGAGATTTTATTTATTTATTTGGCAGAGAGTGAAAGTGAGAGAGATCACAGAGGGAGAGGGAGAAGCAGACTCGCCTCTGAGCGGAGAACCCGATGGGGGACTCGATCCCAGAACCCTGGGATCACGATCTGAGTTGAAAGCAGTCGCTTAACCGACTGAGCCACCCAGGCGCCCCAAAAGATTTTGTAAAATGCTGAGGCCTGTTGTAATTTTAAAAACAATTATAATTAGAACCCAAGTGATTTCTGGTCAACGTGTTGCTTTTTTATTCTTTTATTTTTATTTTTACTTTTTTTTAAAGATTTTATTTATTTGAGAGAGAGAGGGAGAGAGTGAGAGAGAAAGCATGAGCAGGAAGGAAGGGCAGAGGGAGAGGGAGAAGCAGGCTCCCCACTGAGCAGGGAGCCCGATGCGGGGCTCGATCCCAGGACCCCGGGATTGTGACCTGAGCCAAAGGCAAGCACCCGACTGAACCACCCAGGCACCCCAGCATGGTGTTTTTTTAAAATTAGGGACATCGGAAGAGCTTGAATCTAAATCTCGACTTAGACATGTTACTTAATGTCTCACAGCCTCAATTTTGTGCATTTAAAAAATTCAAATAATGATGTTCATCTCACAGTGTTTCTGTGGGAATGAAATGAAAGAACGTGTGTAAAAACACCTGGCCTGCTACCTTTAAATCTTAAAAAAAATATTTCTCTTTCCAACTTGTATATGTCCTCCTCACTCCTACCCCATCATTAAATTTTTATATTATAAAAAGTACTCTTTAAGAATGCAGTGAAAAATGAGGACCTAGACTAATGTATGCGTAGACATAAATACGAAGATACAGAAATAGTACACGAACACCTGTGCTCTTCCTCCTACAATCCATCCCTATTTAATGTTACTTTTATAAAATAACTAATCTAGAAATTAAGAATCATGAACTATCAGGGCAAGAAGGACTTTTGCCTACCTTTTCTTTTATCCATCTCTTTTCCCAGAACGGGAAACCTTGGCCTTGGGCAGTTCAGTTACTCACCTAAGTCACATAAGTGGTAAGTAGCCGAGTTAGAACTCAAAGCTAAATATAAATTTTCTGTCTTGTGTTCTTTCCTCCATCAGTTGTCATTATCATTAAAGTGGCTCGATTTATCATGCTAAGTGTGGAAAACTATTCAAAGCGCTTGCAAGTATTAAGTTATACATTATAGCATATTGTACCCTAATATGATATATAATAGATACATTAACTTTATAAACCTAATCAGTGCCTGGTTTTCTTGTTCTACCACCAGTAAGGGACTGGACCTAGTGTCTTGTCAATAATGATCAAAAGTAGGGATGGAGGTGGGAAGGCCTACTACATTTTTTTAGTCTACCTTTTCCAAACTTTTCTTTTCTCCTTCAGATTTGCCTTTGGTACATTAACAATTCTGTGACTATGTGACTATAACAATTTTATGTGACTACATTAACTAGAGCGTATTATGCTAAGCGCAGTAAGTCAGTCAGTGAAAGACAAGTATCATATGATTTCACTGATATGAGGAATTTGAGAAACAAGACAGAGGATCATAGGGGAAGGGAGGGAAAAATGAAACAAGATGAAACCGGAGAGGGAGACAAACCATAAGAGACTCTTA
>NW_027773036.1:0-1000 GCF_054177405.1 Leptonychotes weddellii | reverse complement strand
TCAGTTTGTTTTTCAGAGTCCATCGTTTCTCATGGTTCGTCTACCCCTCCGATATCCCCCCCTTCATTCTTCCCTCCTGCTACCTTCTTCTTCTGCTTCTTTTTTTTTTTCTTAACATATATTGCATTATTTGTTTCAGAGGTACAGATCTGAGATTCAATAGTCTTGCACAATTCACAGTGCTTACCAGAGCACATACCCTCCCCAGTGTCTATCACCCAGTCACCCCATCCCTCCCACCCCACCCCCCACTCCAGCAACCCTCAGTTTGTTTCCTGCGATTAAGAATTCCTCATATCAGTGAATTACCCTCTAGTTCTATCCATGTCATTGCAAATGGCAAGCATTCGGGTTTTTTGATGGCTGAGTAATATTCCATTGTATATATATAATACTACATCTTCTTTTTCCATTCATCTGTCGATGGACATCTTGGCTCTTTCCACAGTTTGGCTATTGTGGACATTGCTGCTATAAACATCGGGTTGCATGTACCCCTTCGGATCCCTACATTTGTATCTTTGGGGTAAATACCCAGTAGTGCAATTGCTGGATCATATGGTAGCTCTATTTTCAACTTTTTGAGGAACCTCCATACTGTTTTCCAGAGTGGCTGCACCAGCTTGCATTCCCACCAACAGTGTAGGAGGGTTCCCCTTTCTCCAAATCCTCGCCAACATCTGTCGTTTCCTGACTTGTTAATTTTAGCCATTCTGACCAGTGTGAGGTGGTATCTCATTGTGGTTTTCATTTGCATTTCCCTGATGCCTAGTGATGTTGAGCATTTTTTCATGTGTTTGTTGGCCATTTGTAGGTCTTCTTTGAAGAAAAGAACTTGTCAAACTCAGCACCCAAAACCCAAAAAATCCAGTCGAGAAATGGGCAGAAAACATGGATTTCATCTCTTACAGACAGAGGGGTCCACAATAAATTGGGAATTTAGAAAACAACCAGTCCTTCTCCATAGACAGTTTGTGAAACCAAGCTCTAATAGATGCCT
>NW_027773035.1:0-293 GCF_054177405.1 Leptonychotes weddellii | reverse complement strand
GAAAACTGAAATTTCACTAAGCGATATGGTGTTGGCAAAGTCCACAAGAGATGAAAGTTTGGCATAAAAGCGGATATAAATCCACAGTCGACCATGGGTTGGTGCCCTTTGGCTTCCTTAGAACTCCGCACAGGATAAAAAGCACGGTAGGTCTGCACCATGGTTCTTGGTCACGAGGAGAAGCCTGCTGTGTCAGGAACGGCTTTGGCCCACTGAGCTCACCTCCATCCACTGACTGGGGTCATCAGGCAGGTGGCAGGGAGCTAAGGGTCCCGGAACCAAGCTGATAATAA
>NW_027773034.1:0-293 GCF_054177405.1 Leptonychotes weddellii | reverse complement strand
GAGAGAGAAACAGCATGAGAGGGGAGAGGGTCAGAGGGAGAAGCAGGCTCCCCGCTGCGCCAGGAGCCCGATGTGGGACTCGATCCCAGGACCTCGGGATCATGACCTGAGCCGAAGGCAGACGCTTAACCATCTGAGCCACCCAGGCGCCCCTGGATGAGTTTTAATTTCTTCCTTTCATAGTCTTTTTTTTTTTTTTTCTGAGAGAGCAAAAGCATTCATGTACGTTGTGGGGGTGGGGGGTGAGGGCAGAGGGAGGGAGAGAATCTTAAGTAGGCTCCAGGTCCAGCACA
>NW_027773033.1:0-293 GCF_054177405.1 Leptonychotes weddellii | reverse complement strand
CCTACGGCAGAGGGGATGGAAGGTCTCAACTCCCACCCGTCTCCCATGCAGATCTGCATCCAGGGGGATTGGGGGCCGAGCAGCCCCTCTTGGGACCCATCACTGCACACCTGGCCATCTGCGCCCTATGGATGAGGACACGGACATGAAAGTGGCTCTTGGGACAGAGCCGAGTCCCCTGCAGGTCACCCTGGAGGACAGGCCAAACTTGGGGTGGGCGCCTGCCTAGCCACCGTCTCCTGCCACAGGCCGAGTGTGCAACACACTGAGCACCTTCCTCTCCATTATCCCCA
>NW_027773032.1:0-293 GCF_054177405.1 Leptonychotes weddellii | reverse complement strand
AGAGCTCTACTGATAGTCATTACTGATGCCTGTCCAATCCAGCTTAGCATGCTGACTTCCAGCCCTGCAGCTTCATGAATCACTGAGGCCCACGTGCCACCTTCTCCTTAGAATCTGCCTTTCCCACCTCATTGTCTCTGGTCAAATCTAGTTTGTGCCTTTCTGCCCAGTTCCTTTGGATATGATGCTCATTTGGACTCTCTGGTCTTAAACCATACCTCTGTCCATGGACTTCTTTTTGGATCCCACACTCTCCCACCCTCCATGCTTCATGTTGAAGTCTTAGGTTACTG
>NW_027773031.1:0-293 GCF_054177405.1 Leptonychotes weddellii | reverse complement strand
GGATGGGATGGGATGAGAAGGGATGGGATGGGATGGGATGGGATGAGAAGGGATGGGATGGGATGGGATGGGATGGGATGGGATGGGATGAGAAGGGATGGGATGGGATGGGATGGGATGAGAAGGGATGGGCACTCAGAGAGGTGGCAGCTCTTAGAATCAAATCCCGGCCCTGTGCTCTGCTCTGAGCCTCGAGGACCACAGAGTCAGGGTGCCCAGGGAAACCCAGTGTGACAGGTACAGAGGTCTTAGCCCTCCCTGCATTCCCAGGGAAGGCAGGACCCCCTGCGTAG
>NW_027773030.1:0-293 GCF_054177405.1 Leptonychotes weddellii | reverse complement strand
GCTCCTCCCTGAACTGATGTTATCACAGGTACACATCTTCCCTGGTGGGTTCAAGGGACTCAGGATGCTCCTTCCCTCCTATAAGTGAGTTAGGGAGTTTAGGGGTCAGGGACCACCAGACCCCTGTGGCTGGTGGGTCAGGGTGTTGGTGACCCACCCCCCCACCCCAGGGCAGAACTCGGGGCCGGTGTACCCACTGGGGAGAGTCACCAGGGCGTGGGACATAGTGTGGGGTTGGGGGGCAGGGAGATCCCAGAGCCCTAATCACTGGGCTTTTCCCCACTGCCCAGCTT
>NW_027773029.1:0-293 GCF_054177405.1 Leptonychotes weddellii | reverse complement strand
GTCATCCATGACCCCTCTTCCCCCGCCACTGTCACCTTCCTTTACCAACTTCTCAGCAAGCCCTGTTCATTTTGCCTCCTAAATGTCTCCCTGATCCACCTACTTTTCTCCACTTTCAGTACACCACCCCAGTCCAGGCTGCCGCCTGGTAGGAGCCTCTTCACCAGATCACCAGTGATCTTTCCAGATCTCAAGCCCAGCCAGGTCCTACCACAACCATTTCCATTCCTGTTTAAAATCTTTTGGGCGCCTGGGTGGCTCAGTTGGTTAAACGACTGCCTTCGGCTCAGGTC
>NW_027773028.1:0-293 GCF_054177405.1 Leptonychotes weddellii | reverse complement strand
CTCCTATACCATGTTGCAGAATTACACTGTTTTTGTTTTCTGGGCATTTGGGGGGAGTGGGCACATGCCTCCCTGTCTGCCCCTGGGGCGGTGACCGGCACTATCTCATATAACCCTCCCCAAATCCTCAGAGAAGAGGATTATAATCTCCCCAGGATGACAGCTGAAGAAACACGGGCTCAGAGAGGGTCCCACATTGATCTCAAATCACCCATGGAGAAAGCAGCAGCCTTGACTTGGAGAGCTATGTTCCTCCCACTGCCCCAGCTGGCTGGATGTGCTCCCTCACCCTG
>NW_027773027.1:0-293 GCF_054177405.1 Leptonychotes weddellii | reverse complement strand
GGTGGGGACTGAGGGAGAAGGCAGAGATGGGGGAGGGGTGGGAGTGGAGGAGCTAGGCCATCCCCGCGGGCAGGGAAGGCTGTGCTTGGATTCAGGGTTCTAGTCTGTGGATGGGGCAGTCACAGGACAGTTTTAGGAAAGAACCCTTGGGGGCTCTGGGTGGAGAGTGGGTTGGGGAGGGATGGGGAGGCTGGGACACGGGCTAGGAAGCCACTGTGGCAGGCCAGGGGCCAAGGGAACCGCCACCAGCAGCTCTCAGAATCAGCTTGGAGCCAGCCGACTTCCAGGTGGTT
>NW_027773026.1:0-293 GCF_054177405.1 Leptonychotes weddellii | reverse complement strand
GTGACTGTTGTCGGTGCAGACGACAGAACAAAGAGAGTCCCGTGTGGACTCAGGCAGAGGGTGCAGCTGAGGGTGTGGGCAGGGCCAGAGGGGTGGCCACAGACCTGCCTCTGCTATCAGGGAAGCTGGAGCACTGGGATGGAAAAGATCTAGGGGGTCTTGAAAAACCACAAGAAATCCTAGGACTCTTGTAAGGAGGACACTCATTTTTCTTTCCTGCAGATCATATGAACTCTTGGGAAGAGGTCACCTGTCATAGGATAGGTAATGCTTGCCCTCTTGGAGATGGAAAG
>NW_027773025.1:0-3757 GCF_054177405.1 Leptonychotes weddellii | reverse complement strand
AAAAAAAAAAAAAAGAATCACTGAGTAGTAGTACTTCAGTGTCCCCAGGAATTGGATTTCTAATGTCCTCTCGCAATAATACTTTATGCAACCTGTTTTTGTAAGATGAACATGGAAGTCTTCTTAATTCCTTAAGTAGCCCAGTGTCTGGCATAAAACAGAGAAGAGATGAATACGTGTTGGAGGGATAATTCGTGCTGAATGAATCCTAAACCCTAAGCCTCTCATTGAATCACTTTGACCTCACTGCTTCCTAGACCTTATCTGTAAAAGGGGGATTTGGACCATGGGGTCTCCAAGTCCCTCCAGCCTGGGGTTTTTCAGCCTTCATACTACATGCATTTGGGGACAGATCATTCTTCGTGGTGTGTACTGTCCTGTGCATCGTAGGAGTTTTTTCTTTTAGCAACATTCCTGGCCTCTGCCCACTAGATGCCTCTAGTAACCCCCCATCCAGCTAGGACAACCCCAGATGCCTCCAGCCATTGCCACACGCACCCTGCTGAGAACCGCTGTTCTAGCCCTGCTGTCTAGAAGGAAGAAACAGACTTGAGAATTTTCCTGGTACCACGCCCAACTTCTAGGGAAATAAAACAGTAGTGCCCTCTTATGAAGCTCCACATGCCCGCACTGTGCTCGAAGCTTTATGTAGATTCCTTTATGTAATTTTCATAACAACCCTATGCACGAGGCCACATTATTATCATTCCCATTTTACATATGAGGAACCTGAGGCGCAGGGAGATTAAGCAACTTGCCCACGGTCACACGGTTAATAAGCGATAGAAGTGGGATTAGAACTCCAGGCAGTCTGGCTCCAGGGCTAGAGTCTAACTCTGCTGTTCTGTAGAAAAGCAAGTATTTATTGCCAAGCAGTGTGGTAGGGACTTCCAAATATGTTATATTTCCTTTCATTTCCTTAATGTCCTCATTGAGAGACAGACTGTTCTCCCTGCCATACAGCTGAGAAAACCGAAGCTCAGTGAGGTTCAGACACTTGCCGAGGGGCACACAGCCTTTACATGGCCAAACCTGACTTTTGAACTTGACTCTGTCTCTCCACTTTATCCTATTGCCTTCTGGGGTGCAGGGAGGGAAGGAATTGACAGATGAGTTGAGGGATTTAAGGAAGTCAAGAATTGACAGGGTGTCTTGGATCTTCACTCAGGCTAACTGGTTCTGTCTCACACACTTCTTCCTTCAGTGGGGCAGTTCATGTCTCTCCACTGCAACGACCCTTGTCCCCTCCCCCGCCTGGGGAGGAGATAGAAAGAGCTCCAACCATAAGCACTACAGTGAAACAAAGACTTCATTCTTTTACAACATCTGGGCAGCTAGACCTAGCTAGCCTCCAGGGTCATCTCTGCCCCTCGCGGGCTCTGTGTGCCTCGGTTCCCCATCTGTAAAATGAGGGTGAATCATGGAACTACTCTCACAGGTTGTAGATGGCCTAAGGAAAAGAATGCATGTGGGGCTCCTGGATGGCGCAGTCGGTTCGGTATCTGACTCTTGGTTTCAGCTTGGGGTCGTGATCTTGGGGTCATGGGCTCGAGCCCCGCGTTGGGCTCTGCACTTGGTGAGGAGTCTGCTTGGGACTTTCTGTCCCTCTCCCTCTGCCTCTTCACCCCCTCAAATAAATAAATAAATCTTAGGGTGCCTGGGTGGCTCAGTTGGTTAAGCGACTGCCTTCGGCTCAGGTCATGATCCTGGAGTCCCAGGATCGAGTCCCGCATCGGGCTCCCTGCTCGGCGGGGGGTCTGCTTCTCCCTCTGCCCTCTTCCCTATCGTGCTCTCTGTCTCTCATTCTCTCTCAAATAAATAAATAAAATCTTTAAAAAAAAAAAAATAAATAAATCTTAAAAAAAATAAAAAAGAAACAATGCATATGGAGTACTTAGCACAGCACCTGGTAACCCTGACTATTCCAGGGTTTATAAGGACCCAGCACCTTGCCTGGCATTGATTGACTCCCTTAACTCCGCTGTACCCTCCAGCAGTCTTTCTCTCTTGGCTCCCTTGTCTCCAGCTCTGAGCTGAGGTGACCCCCTCCCCGAAGAGCTGAGGCCTGGGCAGGAATCCCATTTACCCATTCGTCAAGGAGAGAAATTAGGATCTACAGCTTCCCAGGTGTCGACAGCAATAAATGACAATGAGAATTAATGAGTCTGAAATGCTCGCATCCTGCATGCCCACTGAATGGTGCCGTGACAGAGCAGCTCAGTCGTTTCAGGACAGGCTTCTGAGAGACCTTGGCCATGGAGCCTCGGGCCAGCCTTCGTCAGAGCAGCTGTGTCCCCGTTCACAGCAGACGATCTGATACTTACTTAAGAAAACGCTAAGTTTAGGGTAATATCCCCCCCACTGGGCAATTAGGGTGAGGGGAAAAGCAGCACGATCTGGAATTGATGGTGTGTGTGTGTGTGTGTGAGAGAGAGAGACAAAACAGAGGGAGAGCCAGAGAGACAACATGACATCCACTCTCCCACTTTGTGCTGTTTTTATGAATCGTGGGTAATCACCACCCACCGCTGCTCTGAAGGCAGCCCCTCCGGCCCCATCCCATCAGTGGCGCAGCCCCGGCTTTTTGCCATTTCCCTCACGGACGGAGGAATCGTCCACAAAGCCATCATGCCTCACAGGCAGGGCGCCTCGGCTCTGCAGCCTCCTTCCCGGCGTAACTGTGCATCCATCAGCCTTCTCCCCAACATTCATCGAGACGCTGCTGCAATACATGGTTGACAGCTCAGAAGTGGTTGCCTGAATATTTCTGAGGCCAGTTTGCACTTTTTGAGGGAGCCCGAGCTTTAGGAACAGGCGGTGTCAGTCCTCGATGTGGCTTCTGTCCTTGTCTGCAGAAGGCAGCCAAATGGGGCTAGGCTTTCTGTGAGCCGTGCGTGGGAAGGCGCGTTCCACGTGTAAGTGTGATCCCACACGGGTGTGTGAGCGCGCACGGTGTGCTCACAGGTGCGCGTGGACCTGTGCTCTAGGGGTGTGCCCGTGGACGTATGTGTTCACCTGGGTGGATACGTGCCATCCGTGTCCATTTCTAGTCATCGCAGCCCCTTCAAAGGCTTTTCAAAAGGCAGATTTCATGGGCAGATGATAGCAACCTGAAAGAAAAAGTGTGAGTACAGGGAGTTATAAAAGCCACGATATCCAGAAGAAGTAATTAGCAGCAACCATTACTGAGTAGTTATCATGTTCCGGGCATTTTATACACGCTCTTATTTTATTTTTGCAACGACCCTAGGAGGTAAGGACTTTGTTTTCCCTAGTTTACAGATGAAAAACAGAGGCTCAGAAAGGTTAAGTAACTTTCTTGGGGTCCCAGAGCTAGGAAGTGGCAAAGCCAAATATGGACCCAGGCAAGCTCACCCCAGAATTGGCACCCCAAGCCTTGCATCACTGCCTGTTTCTAAATTCTGAAAGTGTGTGCATGCCTCTGTGTGTGTCTACCTGTGTGGAGGGAGTCTGCATTTTCCTGGGGTTGAGCATGAGCACCGGGAGAAGGTGATTGGGATCCTGCAGAGTCCAAAGTTTGGCTTGTCTGTCATCCACAGCGAGGCAGACAGATATTGCCCAATCCTTGCTCTGGAGAGCAGGGCAGAAGTCTGATTCAGACGTGAATCAGGTGGAAATAGGCCCTGGGTGGCAAATGGAGCAGGAATGTGGGTGTGGTAGGCAGAATAATGCCCTCCTCTGCTCCCCAAGATGTCCACATCTTAATCCCTGGAAACCTGAGGATCTGTTACCTTCC
>NW_027773024.1:0-293 GCF_054177405.1 Leptonychotes weddellii | reverse complement strand
GCAGAACTTCATAGACTAGGGAGAACCCCTCAGAACAGACACAGCACCAGCCTCACACCTGAAGGTTTACCTCGCACGAAATCCCTCCATCTGTTGGATTCCCTGGAATCCGGCACCAGGGGCTCAGAGCCCTTCCCCACCCAGCCTCTCTGGGGATGTGGGAGAACCATGGGGAGGTGGGCAAGGCTGATGTGAAGGAATGAGGCGGTCTGGGGGCAAGACAACTACATTTCACATGGTAACAGATGCAGCCAGGGACAGATCAGCTCTAGGAAATCCCGGGTAAGGGACCT
>NW_027773023.1:0-293 GCF_054177405.1 Leptonychotes weddellii | reverse complement strand
TACATGTTTCATTCAAATTTGCTATTATTGAAGCAGTTGTATATAAAAAAAAAGAACTACCAAAAATTCCCTGATTTTATTTTTTTTATTTTATTTTTTTTTAAAGATTTTATTTATTTATTTGAGAGAGAGAATGAGATAGAGCATGAGAGGGGGGAGGGTCAGAGGGAGAAGCAGACTCCCCGCCGAGCAGGGAGCCCGATGCGGGACTCGATCCAGGGACTCCAGGATCATGACCTGAGCCGAAGGCAGTCGCTTAACCAACTGAGCCACCCAGGTGCCCAAAAATTCCC
>NW_027773022.1:0-293 GCF_054177405.1 Leptonychotes weddellii | reverse complement strand
GCCCACTTTTCTTAGAGTGACAGTCCTGCTCATGAGCAGGGTACTGGCCAGGGGCAGTAGCCTCTCTTCTTGGCTTGCTTCTCCTGGCATGGAACGTCCACCCTGTGAACAAGCTGGGGCAAAGGTGATCAGTGATCAGGTCCCCAGTATTCTCTGTCTGCTGTTCCTGGGGTAAAGCCTCCATTCTACCTGTAGGGACTAGGTAGAGGAACAGAGCCCTTAATATCTTGGTTACAATCACGTGGAATTTAATCTCTGTAACACAGAGCTGGGGAGATGAGAAATGCTGGGAG
>NW_027773021.1:0-293 GCF_054177405.1 Leptonychotes weddellii | reverse complement strand
CCTGTGTTGAAGCACTTACATTTTCCTTACTAATAATTTGAGAATTCATTGAAAATGCTGTTAAATAGTAGTAACCAAGGGGTGCCTGGGTGGCTCAGTTGGTTAAGTGTCTGTCTTCAGCTCAGGTCATGATCCTGGGGTCCTGGGATCAAGCCCCGCTTTGGCTCCCTGCCCAGTGAGAAGCCTGCTTCTCCCTCTCCCTGCACTACCCCCACCCCCATCATGCTCTGTATCTTGCTATCTCTTTCTCAAATAAATAAATAAAATATTTAAAAAAATAGTAGCAACCAGTG
>NW_027773020.1:0-293 GCF_054177405.1 Leptonychotes weddellii | reverse complement strand
ATGCTTGCTACCCAGTGGAAATCCCTGTGAGTCACATAGAGGAGCTCAGCAGTAGAAGTCATCCGTTTGTCAGGGGGCAAGGCAGACACCGACTGTCTGCAGATCCCCAATTTGCCCTATCTTTGAACACAAACATATTGGTTCAATGAATGGGATGTGCCATTGCCCATCCTTTAAGCCATAACTCTGTTCTATTTCACCTCATCCCCTCCTTTCTTAGTTCCCATCCATTTGGGTCATCCTTGACATTTATCTTTTGTACTCTGAGATATGGAAAAAAGTTTAATATCCTG
>NW_027773019.1:0-293 GCF_054177405.1 Leptonychotes weddellii | reverse complement strand
TTCAGTCTTTTTTATGGCTGAGCAATATTCTGCTGTATATCTATATCTACCTATCATCTATCAACTATCTATCTTCTATCTATCTATCTATCTATCTATCTATCTATCTATCTATCATCTATCTATCATCATGTATCATCTATCTATCTATCTATCATCTATCTATCATCTGTCTATCACATCTTTATCCATTCATCAGTTGATGGACACTTGTGCTGTTTCTATAGTTTGACACTTCTAGATAATGCTACTATGAACATCAGAGTGCATTTATCACTTTGAATTAATGTGCT
>NW_027773018.1:0-293 GCF_054177405.1 Leptonychotes weddellii | reverse complement strand
AAGGGTCCTGAGACCACACTGTCCTGGAGGGTTCCACCCCCCGCTTAGCCACCGGAGTGACGTCCCTCAGCGGAGCAGACTTTTAAAAGTTCCAATTTTGTGCTCCGTGGTTCTATCACTTGCCAGAAGCGGCCGACGGAGGCCCCTCCCCCGCCGTCTATCCTCCCGAATATCACCTCGGATTCACTTCTCCGCACGTCCTACCTTCCAGAAAGTGGTCGCTTTTCTGTTCAGAGAGTTGTTGCTATTCCTTTCTTCGATCTCCTGTTGAGTTTGTAGGTGTTCAGAATGGT
>NW_027773017.1:0-293 GCF_054177405.1 Leptonychotes weddellii | reverse complement strand
AACTCTTGACTTCGGCTCAGGTCATGATCTCAGGGTCGTGAGATGAAGCCCTGCGTCAGGCTCTGTGCTCGGCGGGGAGTCTGCTTAAGATTCTCTCTCCCTCTCCCTCTGCCCGCCCCCATGCTCTCGCTCTCTAAAAAAAAAAAGAAAGAAAAATACTACAACAGGCTTTTAAACCCAAGAAAAGATGTTCAGTTCCGCTCAAAATGAAAGAATGGGAATTACACAGTGTAATGCCGCTTTCTACCTGTTAGATCAGCAGAGGTCAAAAGTTTGAAATATTGTTGAAATCT
>NW_027773016.1:0-293 GCF_054177405.1 Leptonychotes weddellii | reverse complement strand
TTTTTTAAAGATTTTATTTATTTATTTGGCAGAGAGAGAGGCAGGGAGAGAGGAAATACAAGCAAGGGGAGCAGCAGAGGGAGAAGCAGGCCTCCCGCGGAGCAGGGAGCCTGATGCGGGGCTCGATCCCAGGACCCTGGGATCATGACCTGAGCTGAAGGCAGACGCTTAACGACTGAGCCACCCAGGCGCCACCTCTTTATGCTGTTATTTTAACACAGGTAAGTAGTGTTGGGCATGAAGATGAGGTTGGGATTTGTGTGTCCAAAATGTGACCCTCACCTCTACTGACC
>NW_027773015.1:0-293 GCF_054177405.1 Leptonychotes weddellii | reverse complement strand
AGGGCAGCCAAAGGCCAGGAAGCTGCTGATGCTGAGGTAGGACACTGACTCCAAGTCAATATGGATGGCCACAGAACCTAGAGGAGACACCAGATAGTGATCTTGCTGAAACTCCCTCTTAGGAAACAGGGACGCCAGGGATCCTTGCATAATGGGGTTTCCATTCCCAGACCTGTGGGGAGTCCATTTTCTGCTTTTTCTGTTCCAGTTTACAGTTCTGGAGGTAACTGGTGACATAATGTGGAGTCAGCACAGGGCTTTTTGTAAGATGAAGCCATTCCATTTTCTCCTAA
>NW_027773014.1:0-3757 GCF_054177405.1 Leptonychotes weddellii | reverse complement strand
TGGATCCAGAAGAACTGTCCCCTTTAATTCTATCCGCAGGCAGTCCTACTCCAAGACTTTAAAAAGGCAGCGCTGAGCTGGGAACCTTGCTCATTCATCTTACTCCTGCAGGAGAATTCCTTCTGCTGTCGTTCCTGACAAATTCAAAGTCTGGTCTGTTTGATTTCTCTGGTAATCAATTTTCAGCTTCTGATTGTCAGGTAAGCTCTCTCTAACTTAACTCTTGCCTGTCCCTTTCCCATCACAGTGACCATTTTCTGCCTTGCGTTTTCTGAACATAATCCTAAAGTCCCATGCATTCCATTTAGCCCTTCCTCAAGGGCCAATTCTCTGCCCTTGTACCTGGCTTCAACCTGCTTATAACCAATCAGCACCCTCAACCATCTCACCTATCCAACTCCAGGGCAGGCCCAAAAGAAAATTCAGCAAAAGTGTTTAAGGTTGAGAACCTACATCTTATGACTTGATGGCCTTAAATCTCTTTAGTTTTGGTTCCTGGAATTGTATTCTACTTATTTGTTGGGGGACGGTAGGCTAGTTCTGCACTATTTTAATGTCTATATAATAGATATTATAAGAATCATAGAACTTTGCATGAATGTGGTTGGAAAAGCTCATCTTGAGTGTTTTCTTAACCCAAAACTTGAAACTGCTTTCACCCTTTCCTACTACCAAAGGAATTTAGGTTTCTGTTAAGTATCTGAGGGAACCACATTTATTGGAGCCACAAAGAAGCTGCAATCTCCAGTAACACCAATTTTTCTAGTTACATTTCATACTTAACCCTGGTCTATACCTTATTTAGATGTATTTAGAGCTTCTCGAGCTAATTTCTAGAAACATTCAGGGGCAACCCTTTTTAAAATTGACAATCTCAAAAAGATCCTTAATGTGTTCATGAATTAACTAAGGATACAACTTGCCTTGAGTGTTGCCAAGTAGCTTCTCCAGGCAAAAACTTTTGGAGGATGAGTATTTATGTAAAAACATTGTAACTACTCACAATAAGAGCTAACATTTATTGAGTGCTTTTACAATGTGCCCGCTGTGCTCATGTGTTTAATATGGATTACCTCATTTAATCCTGCCAACAGCTCTGTGAGAAAACTCATGCACAAAAAACGTAACTTGTCCAAAGACATGCAGCTGGTAAATCAAGTGGGGTTTAAACCACTTGAAGTCTCTGAATCCAGAACCCCACTGCCTCTTGGGCTTCTGGCAGCTTTACTAATGAAATTCCCTTCTGGTATTCAGCTGCCGGCATAAAGATTTCACTGGGTTATCTCCTCCTTTTGTTGCCAGGACCTGGATAAGGATAGAAATGTCTCCTGGACTAATCTATTTCTGTCTAGAAGAGAGCCCTTTGACAATATGTCAGTACTCATCCAGGAAGTATTCAATAAATGTTTACTGAATGAATGAGGCCAGTTTGGAATTTGTTCAAAATAAATGACTCTTTTATATCCACCTAGGAAAAAAAAAAAAAAAAGAGGGACTGTCTCAAAATCTTCATTAAGTGCTCACACGGAAAACTGCATTCCATTTTGGTGACTCAGGAAGGTGAAATCACAGAGAAAACTGGGGGTAGAGGGGGATGCAAGTGGAAGGTGGAGGATGGGGAGAATTGCTCTGTAAGAAAAGAGGTCCGGGTGCTAGACGCAAAGGGATGAATCTAAATCCTAAGTCTAACGGAAGTCCATAATGAAAGGTCAGAAAATCCAAGGGGAGGGAAGATAGTAAAATTTGAGGAGACCCTCAGAGTGATTCTTCCAAAATTTGTTTCAACACTCCACTCTCACTCTAAAATGTCCAGATCTTGGAGAAAGTGACGTTGCAAATCATCTGGGTCGCCTAGGTGACTTCCTGGGAGAGTGCCTATAGCTATACTGCGAAAGATCAGTATGAAACACAACAGTGCCCGAGGGGTGAAACGCGCCAGCTGCTTCGCCAGAGGCCAGGTAACCAACCACCAGCCACAAGGAATTAGGCGTACCAGACCAAAAGCAGTTTAGGAAGCCCGCTGCAATGGACCAAAGCAGCCACCAGATGGCACTCAAGGATTAGGATCGTGGGGACTTCCGGCGCACCCCCCCCGCCCCTCCCCCCCACCCCCCAGTAGCCCCCCGGCAAGGTCCCAGGCGGGCGCCCAGGGCAACCCAGCTTCTTCCTTGCGGCGACTCCCCGCTGCGAGGTCAAGAGTCGGACTCGCTTTAAATGGACTCAGGCACTGGCCCAGGACTGCAAGTGCCTCGCGGCCGGCCGTCACCCAGCCCGCCCCGCGCGGAGGGCGCTGACCCGGGATGGGGAGGCGCGCGCGGCGGACGGCCATAGGCTGCGGCGCGGGGCGGAAGGGGGCGAGGCAGGGCCCGCGGCGAGGCGGGAACCTGCCCCGGCCCCCCGCGGCGGCCCGAGTGCGCGGGGCGCGGGCCGGGAGTGGGAGCGACCGTGCGTCTGCGGCGCACTGTGCGGGTCGGCCACCGGCCCCGGGCCCGTTCGGGACCCAGACGCTGAGCGCAGCCTCCAGCCGGGGCGTTTCAGCGGCGGGGGGTACAGCCGAGGTGGCGTTTCCGGAGTTCGGAGGCACTCCTTGACGCGGCTATTTGGTTTTTCTAGTTTTCAACTACCGAAGAAGGTGCTTGGGTATCAGAGACATGAATTACGCACGGTTCCTCACCGCCACGAGCGCAGCGAGAAAGCCTTCTGCCATCCGAGTCATGAGTGAGTCCTGGGCCGGCGCCCCTCCTCCAGGGGTGGGGGTTTCTCGCGGAGCCTCCAGCGGCGGTGCCTACGGTCAGCGCTGGCGCGGGTTCATTCATTCAGCTGTGAACGCTCCCAGGGATCCAAGCTCAGCGTGCAAAGCTGAAACAGGGACAGACTTTGTTCTCAGAGCACTTGGGCCGGAACGGGAGGCGGGGAATTGGGTATCTCAGCTGTTGTGGGACACGTCCTTGGAAGAGAGAGGGTGTGCTGTCTAGAAAGGCTCTTCCCTGCAGGATGAGTACATGTTAGGCACAGGTGCAGATGTGTGCGGAGTGGGGAGGGCCTGGTAAAGCGGGAAGGAGTGAGCGCTGAAGCCTGACGGGCAGGGAGGCGCTAAATGGAGGAGAGGAGGTTTTCTGTGATTGTGGCCCCTTGCTTAACTTGCTCATCGCTCCGCCTTAGTTGGACATCTCCATTCTTTGGTTCCTCCACCAGTGAGGTAGGTCCAGAAAAAGTAATTTTACGTGTTTATTTTAGATTAGTATTCTATCACTAGAAATTGTTCAGCTTTACAGTTTTATTGAATGCAACATATTGAGCTATCTCTGTTTATGGAAAGTCTTCAATGGAAATGTTTATTCTTCTCTTCCGTATGTATTGTAGCTGAGACTTGGAGCAGGGCACCGAAATCAGTCATCTCCTTGGCTCCTGGATCACCAAACCCCAATACGTTCCCTTTTATGACTGCTGTTATCACCATAAAAAATGGAAAGCCCATCCAATTTGATGAAGGGATGATGAAGAGAGCACTTCAGTATTCTCAAAGTGCCGGGTAGTTATCAACAGATAACATAATTTTGTTCATTTTCATGAGCAATATTCTAATGCCCACTGATAAAGTAACGTATCTTTTTTAACTGGGTATTCCACAGGTAGGAAGGTTTGGGGAAAAGTTTTCAAAGAATAATTAAGAATAATTAAGAGCAACAGGTTTATTAAATGCTTAACCCTCCTCAGTGACTTCTCCTTGACTTTAAATAATGAGAGGCTTATTTCC
>NW_027773013.1:0-293 GCF_054177405.1 Leptonychotes weddellii | reverse complement strand
TGGGACTCCAGGAACCCGGAATCATGACCTGAGCCGAAGGCAGACGCTTTATGAATGAGCCACCCAGGCGCCCTAAAAAATACTTTATTTTTTAATTATTTGTTTATTTATTTGAGATAGTGAGAGAGAGAGTGCAAGAAATGAGTGGGGTGAGGGGCAGAGGGAGAAGCAGGCTCTCCGCTGACCAGGGAGCCTGATGGGGGCTTGATCTAGGACTCTGGGATCATGACCTGAGTCGAAGGCAGACACTTAGCCAACTGAGCCACCCAGGCACCCCAGTACTTTATTTTTTT
>NW_027773012.1:0-293 GCF_054177405.1 Leptonychotes weddellii | reverse complement strand
CCGTCGGGTAAGCCCCAGCAGTTTCTGTGAAGGAAAGGTCACAGGAAACGGGAAACAGGATGGGGGGGGTCACCTGAGGACACTTAAGGGGCCAAGGGGCCTCAGTAGGGAGAGCCTCTTCCGTGTGGCTGGCCGGAACATGACCCGCCACTCAGAATGTGTGGGTGCAGGGCAGCCGGAACAGGGTTCTTGTAGTTTAACCAGCGGCGGCCGTGAGGAGGTGACTCCTGCGAAGATGAGCTGATGTTATTAAGCAGTCCGCCATCTCGGGAATTATTCTGAGCAGTTTCTAG
>NW_027773011.1:0-293 GCF_054177405.1 Leptonychotes weddellii | reverse complement strand
AACCCCATCCTGCAACTATTCCCTCGGTGGCACCTACTGATGGCTTGGGCAGCGCCGGCGAATTTGCAAAGCACTCTGTGCTACAGGGAAGCCCCGCAAGGCAGACGCTGGTAATTATTACTCCATTTTACAGATGAGAAAACAGAGTAAGTCGTTCATTAAAGGCTGCACAGCTCATACATGGTGGAGCCAAGACTCAATCTCTGGCCTTTGTCTCTCCACCTCACGGTTTGCGGGAAAACACTAAGTTCTTAATGAACTGGTTAAGTGGATTCTCAGAAGGGAAGCTTCAT
>NW_027773010.1:0-293 GCF_054177405.1 Leptonychotes weddellii | reverse complement strand
GGAGATTCTCTTTTTCCCTTTCCTCTGCCCACACCCCAACCCAAGCTCATGCTTGCTCTCTCTCACTCTATCTCAAATAAATAAATAAAATCTTAAAAAAAAACCTATGAAGTATTATTATTTCCCATTTCACAGTTGAGGAGGCTGACAATCAGAGAAGTTAACTTTTTCATTGTATAGCTATTGAAAGTGATAGAGCTGAGATTTAAACTTAGGTTCCAATCTCCCCTCAGATGAGCAACAGATACCACCAGGGAGCTTCCTGTTAGTAATACAGGGGGACAATTGAGGAA
>NW_027773009.1:0-293 GCF_054177405.1 Leptonychotes weddellii | reverse complement strand
ATCACGACCTGAGCCGAAGGCAGACGCTTAACGACTGAGCCACCCAGGTGCCCCTCTTTTTTTTTTTTTTTTGAAGATGTTATTTTTAAGTCATCTCTACACCCAATGTGAGGCTCAAACCCACACCCCCAGATCAAGAGTTGCACGCTCCACCGACTAAGCCAGCCGGGCGCCCCCCAAACTCTCCTCCTGAGAAGCACTGCATTTCTGTCTCATTATTGCTGCCTGTCTCCTCCAGGATGTCAGCTCTGTGAGAACAGGGCTTTATTCGTCCTTGCTCATCGTTGGACCTC
>NW_027773008.1:0-293 GCF_054177405.1 Leptonychotes weddellii | reverse complement strand
TCCCAGTATTGCTTTGTATAGGTTGGAAGTGTCTTTTACTAGTAAATTGGTAGATATGATTAATGAATATGCAACATACATGTAGAAGTGATCGGTACACAATGTTTATAGCAATTTAAGAAATCAAATTGAAAAGTCACTGTAAGTTATGAAGAAAAATGTGTAACATTCCAACCCTTTGATAAAATTTCTTTGAAGTCAGTATGACCACGTAATTACTTTTAGTATTAGATAGTACTTTTTTTTTATTCTTATGTTAATCCCCATACATTACATCATTAGTTTTAGATGAA
>NW_027773007.1:0-293 GCF_054177405.1 Leptonychotes weddellii | reverse complement strand
AAAAAAAAAAAAAAATGACTTTAATTTGGAAACCATATCTGTACTTTTCTAATAGAACTATGGAGTCACACTCATAATTAGATTTTGTAACCCAAAATAAAGCATCCTGTTTTGTTTTATGTAAACAATGTTAATAACTGACAGGAGAGATATCATATCAATAACTTTCTTGTCATCTTTGTTAAAAAGAATCACTTGCTTGTTTTTTTTTTTTTTTTTTTAAGATTTTATTTATTTATTTGACAGAGAGAGACACAGCGAGAGAGGGAACACAAGCAGGGGGAGTGGGAGAG
>NW_027773006.1:0-293 GCF_054177405.1 Leptonychotes weddellii | reverse complement strand
AATAGATAATAAAATTTCAATTTATAATGGCTTGGCCTGCCATACTATCTGAGAAATAATTGGGCTATAACCAGACTTCAGCTAAACTTATTTGAGTTGAGAGCCCAGCTTGAGCTTCCTTATATGGAAATCTTGTAGTGATTCATTCATCAGGTTATGTGAATTTTAAATATGATATTTCAATTTAAGTATGCATGTATTTTATAATTAGTCTGTAAGTTATGTTACATCTCAACATAGCCAAACTGTGGAAAGAGCCAAGATGTCCATCGACAGATGAATGGATAAAGAAG
>NW_027773005.1:0-293 GCF_054177405.1 Leptonychotes weddellii | reverse complement strand
TGTTATGGCAGCCCTAAGAAACAAATGCATTCACATTTTCTGAAATTTGCAGGTATAATTTGCATCCTATTTTAGGTAGTCATCTTTTCTTTTCTTTTTTTTTTTTTTTAAAGATTTTATTTATTTATTTGACAGAGAGAGACATAGCGAGAGCAGGAACACAAGCAGGGGGAGTGGGAGAGGGAGAAGCAGGCTTCCCACAGAGCAGGGAGCCCGATGTGGGACTCGATCCCAGGACCCTGGGATCATGACCTGAGCCGAAGGCAGACGCTTAACGACTGAGCCACCCAGGC
>NW_027773004.1:0-293 GCF_054177405.1 Leptonychotes weddellii | reverse complement strand
GATTTTCTCAGTTGCTTAACAACATTATTTTAAAAACTGTATGAAAGAATTCAGATCCATGAATGGCTAAATTAGTCTTTAGGAAAAGAAACTTGTCATATAAGAATTTAAGATGGAATATAATATAATAATAATAATGATAATAATAAAACACAGCATGATACTGTGGTGGCAATTAAAATAAAGGCTCTTTTGTAATAGAAGAGCAAGCTCAGAAATAAAACAGAGGAAACTTGACATATAATAAATGTGGTAACAACAAACCAATAATGAAAGGAACAATTATTAAATAG
>NW_027773003.1:0-3757 GCF_054177405.1 Leptonychotes weddellii | reverse complement strand
GAAGGCAGTCGCTTAACCAACTGAGCCACCCAGGCGCCCCAGGAGATGAATTCTTAAAGTGACCTGTTCAAACTTCGTACTGTACTGTGGGCATCATAAAGCATCTCAGGTCCTGTTGGAATCATCATTTAAAACATCCAAAAATCCTACTGGGATGTTCTGCCACTTGCTGGTGGAGTGCACGGTTCTTGTTCTTATAAAGTCAAGTGAACTGGGCTAAGTGACTGAGTATATTTTGTGTATTTTGGGTAAAGTACGTTGCACACCAGCTTGTGTCTCCGAGGAGTGCATGGTGAGCCCTGTATGCGAGGTGGGGGGTTGGGGTGCGGCGCGATCTGGGCCTGGACGCGCAGTTGGTCGACCTCGCTGCGTTCTCGCGGCTTCCACGTGCTGCTTTTCCGAGTTTGAAGGGACCCTCAGCAGTGGTAGGTATAGGTCTGTGCGCCTCGGGGGTGATCGGGTTGAAGTGCGGGAAGGCAGGCTCATGTAGCCTTTCAGCTGCTGCCACCGTTTTTCTGTAAGAAGATTGTAAGATCTTCGCAAATGTGGAAAGATGCACGCAGTTCCTTTTGTAACTTTCATCCATCCTTTTGTGAGTTATGCGGAGATTCTCTCGCTCGATAGGGCTGTTCTTCCATCTGTGATTGGTCCTGCTCGTAGGAGCATCTGGGTGAATATGGCGGATTCCAGCCTGGGATCACTCCTGGGAAACAAGTCCTCTTCTGTGCCCAAGACACTCAGCCTCCTGTTGTCTGCTTCGTTTACAGGATAACAAAAAGATGAAGAAATCTCTGGAGGAGGAGCAGAGAGCCCGCAAAGACCTGGAAAAGCTGGTGAGGAAAGTTCTCAAGAACATGAACGACCCTGCCTGGGACGAGACCAACCTCTGAGGAGTGTCGTTGCTTCTTCCTCCGAGACCAGCTGGGAGACCAAGCCGGGAGCCCCACGACCCTAGCCAGGGTGACCTTCAGGGCCGCGGGGCAGGGCTGGACAAAAGTCATCTTGCTTTCTGGGCATGGAAAAGCCGGAGTTTATCCCACAAATAGAAACGGTCACATTGTTCCTGAAGAATCCAAACATGAGGTGTAGACCCTGGGGGCTGAACTGCATTAATTTTACTCTGTTAACATCTCAATTACCTCATTTTGCAATAAGTGCAGTGACTACAGATCCTGGTGTTTCAGGCTTTTATTGATCTATATAAATAATTATACATACACGTTTCTTGTAAATACTCCATTTTGAATGCATATCTGTGATTGTTGTACCTGGGCTGATCCCCCGTGCTAGAATTTCCTTCTCACTAACCTTTCGGGTCCCACAAACAGCAAGCTGTGCTCACGTGCTCGTGGGAAGCAGAGGCGCGAGGGGGCCTGGACGTGGTGCTAGACGCCTCGTTGGTTCTCCACTGGAGCCCCACGTGCTCCGGGAGGACCCCCGCCTTGGGTAGGCCCGCGTAGCCCTGTTTGTACCTGCAGCGGTACCTCAGTAGCCTTGAAAGCCTTGTGTTGAAGCAGCGTCGCTGTCACCGGCGTGCGGTGGCCCCGAGTCGGCGTCCCGGCTCAGTGAGGGAGACTCGGGCTTCAGCCACCAACCCGGGGAGGTCCCCGCGCCCGCCATGTCCAGCTGCCGGCATCCGCGATTGCCTGCTGCGTGTGAACGGCGGCTGTCGGCGTGCCTTCTGTGCTCGGGGGAGAGCAGACTTGTCTAGACAGGCTGGTTTAAGAACGTGACAAAACGCACCGTTTGTCTCCACCCCCCTCCCCCCCCCCCGAGAAAGCTCCACCAGAACCTGTAAATAAACCGCATTATTTATTCCGTATTACCGAGGCCGAGGAAGGCACCCCAAGGATACCGTGAGCGGACATGGCAAGTGCCAGGTGGGAGTCCTTGTCAGGCCTCTGTGAACTCCGACCTCTGTACCAGCAGCGTGCAACAAGCCTTCCATGCTCACTGGGAAAGAGAAAGGTTTCCCTCCTTCAGTGAGAATAAAGCAATAGAAATTCTGCCTAAAGTACTCAGTTTAAATGCCGGTCCGTTCCCCCCATACCTGAACGGCAGTGGGGACAGGGAGGAAGCCTGCCTGAGCCTGAGCCCAGCCCCGCTGACTTCTCTGGGCCGGGGAGGTGGGAACCTCAGAGCCCCCGGGCAGGGCCTCAGCCATGGAGCCAGCTCGTTCCGCCTCGCGGGCAGGACACCACGTCCCGGGAGCTGCTCTCTCCGCTGCTCTCTTCCGAAGAGGTCGGCTTCCAGTGGAGAGAATCTGGTCCCTAGAACGAGTGTTCTGTCTTTAAAACAAACAGCAGCACTACAGGCTTCCCAGAAACAGCCGTGTGGCACCAGGTGGGACTTGGGCCTTGCGATCTGTGGGGTCAAGCAACCCTTTAACTGCCTGGGGATCTTCTGACGCCTTGGAACGGGGCGGCTCTGGGACTCCTTGGCCTGCTTGCCGGTGGCTCCTGTCCAGGTCGGGGCTGAGCACTCGGCCCACCCGTCTGCGGCTGGCGGGCAGTTGCTGGAGCTGGGCCCTCCTGGCTGCGTGCCCTGCAGGTGTGTGCTTGGCTCCGCATCCGCCTGCCCTCGTGTGGCCTTTCTGGTAGAATTCCCAGCTTCCTGCACTTCGCATTTTGTTTACTAGTGCTAGGACTAGAAAAGAGCCTTTTTTGGGGGAAGCCTTACTTTACAGTGCTTTTTGGTGACGCAGAAGACCTTGCCATAGAAAACACTTTGGAGTGTACCGAAGTTTGTGGTCTTGCACTCAGGGACGGTCTTCACCCCGATCTCTCCACCTTTCTCTGACGGGGGATGTTGCCGGCTGCCTCCCAGGACGGGTCTCCTAAACCTGCCTTAACTTGACTGCAGCATTGAGTGGGAACGCACGTTTCTCCCCGTCCCCGCTCTGATGGCACTGTTGGGACGCCTGGCAGATCCAATGTTTCACTAAGCTGCTTAGGGCGCAGAGTCTGAGAGCTGTTCTGTCTACAAACCTGCGGACCGCTTCTGTTTCCCTGAACTTCCCAGGGGCTGGGGGCTGGCGGCGGTGGGTGGAAGGGGCCCCGTTTACCCCGAGGGCGAGGAGATAACGCACTTGCGTTTCTGCACGATGTTGAGATTTGGTGGCGGAGACTGTCCTTGGGGCTCCCGCTGTGTGCGTCGCATGCGTGCCAGGCCCTGGGACGGGGGGCGCCTCAGGGTTTCTGTCCCTTCCCGCTGCCCCCGCGCTGGTCCGTAGGCTGCTCGCACGGCATCCCTGTTGACAGTCGTGGGGCCTGTCACGTGAATGCCACAGGCTGTCCTGGCCTTGACTGCGCCTGCTCCGTCATTGTCATTAAACGGACTTTCCTTACATTACGATGTTGCTGTATCTTCTGTGACGTGCTGGGGTTTGGTACATGTTACCTCTGCGCTTTCTTCTTAAATCGTAAAAGTTCCGGTGTAGATGTTTGATGTTGGGAAAATCACATTTGCCTTTAAAATCTAGGGCTTGGGAATAGCTGAAGATACGTCGGATTAGAAAAAGGAGGGTTGTAGGGAAGGAGGGGGAAGGAGAGGGAAGGAGTAGCCGGGCCGTGGGCACAGCCCCTCGGCCGGCTGTAGAATAAGGACTTCCATCCTGGAGGACGCTCGGTAGCCCGTCTCGCGGGTGCGGTGAGGGAAGCGTCCTCCAGGGTTTCTGGGGGCCTCCTAGGACAGGTGTGACAGCAGTGCTCATGTGCCCTTCGCTGCGGGCACCCCCTCCCGGCGGCCGCCCCGTCCC
>NW_027773002.1:0-293 GCF_054177405.1 Leptonychotes weddellii | reverse complement strand
GGGTGGGGGCGGGGCTGGGGGCTGGGTCCTCAGTGGCAAGACAGCCTTGGTCACACCCTCAGGGGGCTCTCGCCCACGGGAACCCCACGCTGCCCATGGTGCGGGGTCCCCGTCCCAGGAAAGGGCCCCTCCAGCCAGTGCCCTGGGGTCATCCCATCCCTTCCCAGTCCTGGGAGCCGCAGCCCCCCACTTCCCCATCCAGCCTCCATCCTCTCCTGCCCGGTCGGTCAGCAGCCTCTCCCCGTGGCCCCCAACACCACTCTCGCCTTCTGGTCCCTTCTCTAAGTGGCCCC
>NW_027773001.1:0-293 GCF_054177405.1 Leptonychotes weddellii | reverse complement strand
GTCCTGTTCAGGATGGGAATTCAGCCTCTGTCCTTGCCTCCCTGCTGGCTTGGACTCTGGATCCTGACTCCGTTTGGGAGCTCTCCACATGGAGTTGCCCTCCCCATCCCCCACAAATGCCATGGCCCCACAGTCATCTAAACAGAGGGCTGGCCGCGGAATGGTGATTCTGTTCTCCAGAGAGGAGGCAGAAAGCCTCACTTCCCTCCTTTAGTTTAACTAGTGACAGCCTGCTGGAAATATCGACTCTTTGGAGAGAAACTTCCCACAATCTTGAAGGCTGCTCCTTGACT
>NW_027773000.1:0-293 GCF_054177405.1 Leptonychotes weddellii | reverse complement strand
AAAAAAAAAAAAAAAGAAATGGTGGCCTGCGTTACCTACTAGTCTGCCCGCCTCTGAGAACCTGCTGGAGTAAAGGGCACGTGGGACACATTAGAATGTTAAATTTTGAGAGTATTGAGTAGATACAGTGACAAATGATTGAAAAGTCACCGAGGGGGTGAAATATGTCACACTAAGTTTTGCTGCCAACACGGAAAGTATGCTTTCATTCTGTCTCCATGAGAGAAGGGGCAGGTGAGAGAGAGCATTTTAGTCATTGGGAGGAAATTGAGCAGTATTGGCCTTTATGTTTA
>NW_027772999.1:0-293 GCF_054177405.1 Leptonychotes weddellii | reverse complement strand
TGGACACAGGATGCCTTTGCTTTTAAATTATCCAGATAATTGCCTCAGGTCCCCTATAAATTGCAGTAAATAAATCAGTTATATAGGTGTGTGTGTGTGTGTGTGTGTGTGTATTCCCATAAAACATATAATATTCAATAACATGTTTTGATACTTTAGAAATCATACTTACAATGAACTTTGATTCTTTTAAAAATAATGTACTGTAGGCTACATGGATATGAATATCTCTCATGCTTTCTTTTATATCCTATCCATTCCCCAACCAACATCCACATTGTTGGATTGTTTCA
>NW_027772998.1:0-293 GCF_054177405.1 Leptonychotes weddellii | reverse complement strand
GCAGAACTTCATAGACTAGGGAGAACCCCTCAGAACAGACACAGCACCAGCCTCACACCTGAATGTATACCTCGCATGAAATCCCTCCATCTGCTGGATTCCCTGGAATCCGGCACCAGGGGCTCAGAGCCCTTCCCCACCCAGCCTCTCTGGGGATGTGGGAGAACCATGGGGAGGTGGGCAAGGCTGATGTGAAGGAGTGAGGCAGTCTGAGGGCAAGACAACTATATTTCACATGATAACAGATGCAGCCAGGGACAGATCAGCTCTAGGAAATCCCGGGTAAGGGACCT
>NW_027772997.1:0-293 GCF_054177405.1 Leptonychotes weddellii | reverse complement strand
TGCTTTTATGAACATGCATGTCCTTGAATTTGTTTGAGTACCTGTTTTCAATTCTTTGGGGGTATACATGAGTTATCTTAGTTCCTTATGTATTTTACTTATATTTTATCTGACTATAAGAGTATACGGTATTTACTGGAGAAAATGGAGAAACTAGAGGGAAAACACAAATTTTAAAAAAGTCACTTAAGGGTGATTATGAATATCCTCTTCCGTGGATGGAACTGGAGGGTATTATGCTGAGCAATATAAGTCAATCAGAGAAAGACATGTATCATATGACCTCACTGATA
>NW_027772996.1:0-293 GCF_054177405.1 Leptonychotes weddellii | reverse complement strand
GTTACTTTGGGAGAGAACATGTTATGGACTGTAAGGACATTGACAAGCTTCCAGGGCCTGTTAAGTCATAAAGTATACTATGATTGGCCTTGATTGACAATGGTACTAAATCCTAGAAACAATAATTATAGACAATTACCATATCAGTTTTAGTGCTTAGCAATTGAGTATTTTAGCAATCTTTTTTTTTTTTTTTTTTACGAGAGAGAGAATGAGAGAATGAGAGACAGAGAGCACGGGAAGGTGGAGGGTCAGAGGGAGAAGCAGACTCCCTGCTGAGCAGGAAGCCCGAT
>NW_027772995.1:0-293 GCF_054177405.1 Leptonychotes weddellii | reverse complement strand
GTTCCATGATTCATTGCTTGCGTATAACACCCAGTGCTCCATTCAGTATGTGCCCTCTTTAATACCCATCACCAGGCTAACTCATCCCTCCACGCCCCTCCCCCCCAGAACCCTCAGTTTGTTTTTCAGAGTCCATCGTCTCTCATGGTTCATCTCTACCTCCGATTTCCGCCCTTCATTTTTCCCTTCCTACGATCTTCTTTTATTTTTTTTTAACATATAATGTATTATTTGTTTCAAAGGTACAGATCTGTGATTCATCAGTCTTACACAATTCACAGCGCTCACCAAAG
>NW_027772994.1:0-293 GCF_054177405.1 Leptonychotes weddellii | reverse complement strand
TTCTGTAATACTATAAAGGTCATATCATATGATTTCCATGTTATTATAGACTTTAACCCTATAATACTAGGTGAAATGCATGCAAACAATGTTCTGAGGTTAACATAATAGAAGAAACAAGCACTTTGCTTAGTTGTAGGACTTCTTAAAGGGACAGCATTTTTTTTTTTAAAGAGTCTATTTATTTGAGAGAGAGACGATAATGAGAGAGAGAGAGAGAGAGAGCACAAGCTGGGAGGAGAGGGAGAAACAGGGCGCCTGGGTGGCTCAGTTGGTTGAGTGACTGCCTTCGG
>NW_027772993.1:0-293 GCF_054177405.1 Leptonychotes weddellii | reverse complement strand
GTTAGGAATCTCCAGAAATGTATGTACTTCTTTAGAACAATTTTAAACCTATCATTATATATTGTAGGTCTGCTCTGTCACATTTTCAGTGTTGAAACACCGTTTCATGGCACATTCTGTTTACTATCATGGAAACTTTAAAAAAATGCAAGTCATTTAGGAATGATTTGGGGAGAAATGAAATACTAAGCATTGTGTTTTGTAATCTTAACAGGACTAATGAGAAGCTGGCAGAGACCAGTACCAAACTTCTGGTGGAGAAACAGCAAAAAAAGTTTTTGATTAATACTGAT
>NW_027772992.1:0-3758 GCF_054177405.1 Leptonychotes weddellii | reverse complement strand
TGGTGATGGGTATTAAAGAGGGCATGTACTGCATGGAGCACTTGGTGTTATACGCAAACAATGAATCATGGAACACTACATCAAAAACTAATGATGTAATGTATGGTGATTAACATAACACAATAAAAGAAAAGAAAAGAAAAGAAAATAGGCAAACAGAAGATTAATAAAAATGCTGTTTTACTAGAAAGATAAATGCTTTGATACATTTGATAAATGCTTAGCTAGAGTTATCAAGTAAAAAGGAGAGAAGATATATTTGCTAGCATCAATAATGAAAGACAAGACAATACTAGAGATCCCATATTAATAAGACATCATGGGAAATTACAAAAGACTTTAGGCCATAAATTTAGCAAATTAAATGAAAATAACATATCAATCAAAACAAATTACCAGAACTAACCCAGGAAGACATAGAAAAGCTGAAAAGTCATATATATTTGTAGTTACAACCTTCTTTCTAAGAAAATTCCAGGCTCATTTAGCTTCACTGGTAATTTCTATGAAATAACTTAAGGAACAAATAATACCAACATTCCAGGAACTCTTCCAGAAAATAGAGTAGGAGGGCAAACTTTCTAAACCATTTTATGAGGTTAGCATCACTCTGATAGTAATACTGGACAAAAATATGATTAGAAAAACAAAACCATAGACCAGTATCTCTGATGAACACAAATACAAAAATACCTAACACAATCTTAGTAAATAAAATCCAGATGTATTTCAAAGAAGATTTATCTCAAGGTTGCAAAATTAGTTTAACATTTGAATATCAATTGTATATTTCACTATAGTAGTAAAATAAAGGGGATAAAATATATGCTTATCCTAATAGATGCAGGAGAACATTCAATAATTTTTAACCCTCATTCATGATAAAAACTCTCAGCAAAGTTAGAACATTCTTACCCTGACAAAGAGTACATATAAAAGAATTAGAGCAATCACCTTATTTACTCATGAAAGACTGAATAAATTCCCCTAGATATTTGGGTAAGGCAAGTTTTTCTGATCACCACTTCTATTGTTTACTACTAAAAGTCTTAATTAATGAAATGAGCCAACAAAAGAAAATAAAAGGCACGGGGAGTGGGGTGGGAGGATGGGTTAGCCTGGTGGTGGGTATTGAGGAGGGCACATTCTGCATGGAGCACTGCGTGTTATGCACAAACAATGAATCATGGAACACTTCATCTAAAACTAATGATGTAATGTATGGGGATTAACATAAGAATAAAATAAATAAATAAATAAATAAATAAATAAATAAATAAAAAAGAAAGAAAATAAAAGGCACAAAAATTGAATATAAAGAAATAAAACTGTATATCATTATGCACATAGAACATCTTAGGGAATCTACAGATAAGTCTCTAGAAGTAATAATTGAATTTAGCAATGTCACAACATAGGATACCGGTATACCAAGATTAATTGCACTTTTAGATACTAGAAACAAACAGTTTGAAAGTGAAATATTAAAATTTCCTTTATTGTGGCTTTAAAATAATAAAATTATTAGCAAAAACTTTAATAAAATATGTGCAATATCTGCATACTAAAGATTTAGAAAGCATTACTGAGAGAAATAAAGACATCCAAATACATGAAGAAATTTGGAACATTCATGAACTGGAAGGAAGACAATTCTTTTAAGATACCAATTCTCTCTAAATTGGTCTACAAATTCTATACAATCCCAGTCAGAATCCAGGAAAATTCTACCAGGCTGTTTGCTAAAAACTGACAAGCTAATTCTAAAATTTATGTGAAAAATTTATGTGGAAATGCAAAGAACATAGAATCACCAAAACAATATGGAAGAAAAAAACATATGAAGAAGCCATACTACTTGGTTAAAGACTTATTTGAATTAAATGTTGTTCTTAATTGTAATTAATCTCAGCCTTTGCCTTACACCATACACAGAAATTAACTCTAGATGGATGGGACCTAAAATTGAAGCTTAATCTTTTTAGAAGGGTTCATGGAGAAAATCTTTGCAATCTTGGGGTTGATAAAGACTTCTTAGGACATAAACACACACACACACACAACCATAAAAGGATAAAAAATCAAATGGACTTCATAAAAATTTAAACTCTGTTATTTGAGAAGCACCCTTAATAAAATGAACAAGCAAACAACAGACTGGAAAATAATATTTGCAATGTATGTATCTGACAAATTATTTTGTATCAACAATGTATAAGGTAATCTTTCAACTCAATTATAAGAAGTCAAACAACTCAATGTAAAAACAGGCAAAAAAAATTTGATCAGATACTTCACAAAAGATGTGCAAATGACCAATAAGCACATGAAAAATGGTCATCATTAGTCACCAAGGAAATGTAAATTAAAACTATAATTAGTTATTTCTGTACACCTGTTACAATGGCTAAAATAAAAAACGTTGACAATACCATTGTTGATGAGGATATGGAATACTGGAATGGGAATTCTCACTTTGCTAGTGGTAGTGTAAAATGGTATAATCACTTTGGAAAGCAGTTTGATAGTTTCTTATAAAATTAATCATACTTACTCTAAGATCAAATAATTCTGTTTTGTTTAAGAGAAATAAAACATATTTCTATAAAAAGACTTACAGTTAAATTATCACAGCAACTTTCTTCATGATACTTCAAAACTGGAAACAGTCTAAATGTCAATCCACTGATGAATGTATAGACCATCGTAGTATATCCATACAAGGGAGTACTATGCAGCAATAAAAAGAGACTACTGGTATACTCAACACTGTTACGCTGCATGCAAGAAGCAAGAAATAAAGGCTTACGTGCTATAGCATTCCTTTTATGTGAAATTCTAAGGCAGGAAAAAAATCATATACAGTAACTGAAAGCAGACTAGTGGTTTCCTGGGAACTGGGTATGCTGATGGGGTGAGGACAGTCATTGACTGCAAATAGGGTTAAGGGATCTTACTGAGGTGACAAGAGTGTCCTATATCTTGATTGTGAGGGAGGTTACACAAATATACACATACAGCAAAATTTACCAAACTGCTCACTAAAAGTGGGTGCATTTTATTATATACAAACTATGTATCAGTTGACTACATCCTGCTAAATTTAAAGACTGGTAAACATTTAGCAATCAGGGTTAGGGAGATACTTTTGCCTAGAAGAAGCAAACTTTTTAGGAAGCTTTAAGAAAAGAAGCTACTATAAAGATACACTGGGACTGGAATCTGAATCAGAACTTATCTGATAATCTCTTCACAACAGGCAGCTCTTAGCAAAGAAACAAAATTTAAAATGAGGGAAGTATGGGGAAAGCAGGAAGGCAATCAAACTCAAGCTCACTGAGTAGCTTTACTGTGTTCCCTGCTAAGGGCATTTCATATATAATCTTACATGCTTATCAAAACAATATATGATAAGCATAACTAAATCTTTTTTTTTTTATTCTTATGTTAATCCCCATACATTACATCATTAGTTCTAGATGAAGTGTTCCATGATTCATTGTTTGTGCATAACACCCAGTGCTCCATGCAGAACGTGCCCTCCTCAATACCCACCACCAGGCCAACCCATCCTCCCACCACCCTCGCCTCTAGAACCCTCAGTTTGTTTTTCAGAGTCCATCGTCTCTCATGGCTCGTCCACCCCTCCGATTTCCCCTGCTTCATTCTTCCCCTCCCGTTACCTTCTTCTTCTTTTTTTTTTTCTTAACATATATTGCATTATTTGTTTCAGAGGTACAGATCTGAGATTCAACAGT
>NW_027772991.1:0-293 GCF_054177405.1 Leptonychotes weddellii | reverse complement strand
CCTGGGTGGCTCAGTCGTTAAGCGTCTGCCTTCGGCTCAGGTCATGGTCCCAGGGTCCTGGGATCGAGCCCCGCATCGGGCTCCCTGCTCGGTGGGAAACCTGTTTCTCCCTCTCCCACTCCCGCTGCTTGTGTTCCCTCTCTCACTGTGTCTCCCTCTGTCAAAAAAATAAATAAGATCTTTGAAAAAAAAAAGAATCATCTTTGCCCAGCCAGCAAATGGGTACTGCATCCCTGTTGGGCACAAGGTGCTATGCTAATTATTAGATTCTTCATTAGACCTTGCCATTTTCT
>NW_027772990.1:0-293 GCF_054177405.1 Leptonychotes weddellii | reverse complement strand
CTAAAACTAATGATGTAATGTATGGGGATTAACATAAGAATAAAAAATAATAATAAAATTAAAAAAAGTAGATCCAAAGAGTTCTCATCACTAGAAAAAAAAAAAATAAGTGTTTAACCTACGTCAGTTGTTGCTTGACATTCAAGTGGGAAGATGAGGACCGAAAACTATTCTTTGGATTTTGGTCACAAACAGATGTAGTAGACATTTGATTGAATAGGACTTTAGTAATTAAGACTTTCTGTATGTTAATTAAATTTCTGAATAAAGTGGTGCAAGGAACTCTTAAGGCT
>NW_027772989.1:0-293 GCF_054177405.1 Leptonychotes weddellii | reverse complement strand
GCAGAATTATTGATTGGCAAATCTTTAGTGTTGCGTGGTGTTGACTGAATTAATCTCTTACACCTGTTTAAAAAGAAAAACCCACCTCTGTACTGAGGACATTTCTTTAAATCCAGGATATGTTCTGTTGTGTGCAGGCTCCCATTTGGGATTCTCAGACAGTATTTGTGCTGAAACCCTGCACTCTGCTTCTGAGAGCCAGAACTCGGGTTCGTTCTGCTCCATTTAAAAAAGGGCCATTTGACAGACAACTTACAGGAAATTCAACTGCAAGGTATGACAGCTGACTTAGA
>NW_027772988.1:0-293 GCF_054177405.1 Leptonychotes weddellii | reverse complement strand
AGCATGAGAGGGAGGAAGGTCAGAGGGAGAAGCAGACTCCCTGCCGAGCAGGGAGCCCGATGCGGGACTCGATCCCGGGACTCCAGGATCATGACCTGAGCCGAAGGCAGTCGCTTAACCAACTGAGCCACCCAGGCGCCCCACACGCATTTCTTCTGTAATCAGAAGAGCCGTGCATGTTCTAAGCGCTAGCCTAGTATGCCACTGGCATCACTCGGGATCTCAAAATAAAATAGACATTCAGAGACTCTAGCAACGTGGAATGAAAATGGTCCTCTTCATCTGGGGGAGAA
>NW_027772987.1:0-293 GCF_054177405.1 Leptonychotes weddellii | reverse complement strand
TCAATGTGCGTTGTGACATTTGTGTATGTGCGACGTGTGTGCTTGTGTGATGTATTTGTGCACGTGTAGGATGTATGTGTGGTGTATGAGTGTAGAGTGTATGGTGTATGTGTGTGTGTGTGTGGTGTGATGTGTGCACATGTGTGGTGGTGTGTATGTGAGTGAGTGTAACATGCGTGGCATGTACATGTGTGATATGCACAATGTGTGTGGTGTGTGTCAGGCATGTGGCATGTATGCTATGTATCACGTGGTGTGTATATAATATGAGTGTGTCCCTGAGGGTGGGCTGG
>NW_027772986.1:0-293 GCF_054177405.1 Leptonychotes weddellii | reverse complement strand
GTCTGTGATTCATCAGCCTTACACAATTCACAGCACTCACCATAGCACATACCCTCCCCAATGTCCACCACCCAGCCACCCCTCCCTCCCACCCCCCTCCACATCAGCAACCCTCAGTTTGTTTCCTGAGATTAGGAGTCTCTTATGGTTTGTCTCCCTCTCCAGTTTCATCTGGTATCATTTTTTCCTACCTTCCCCTATGATCCTCTGTGTCGTTTCTCAAATTCCTCATATCAGTGAGATGATATGATACTTGCTTTTCTCTGATTGACTTATTTTGCTTAGCATAATAC
>NW_027772985.1:0-293 GCF_054177405.1 Leptonychotes weddellii | reverse complement strand
CCTCCTGCCCGGCCGCTCAACAACCCTGCATCTTCAGAATCCTTTCAGTATTGCCAATTCCAGAGACCTTGCGGCTCTTGCTAGGATCGTTTGCTCCTAGGGAGGCTGGCCCTCGTCGTGTGTGTCTGTCACTTAAACAAGTGTGTTTGCACAGCCTGCTGGTCTACCTTGCCCGTTCTTTCGTCGTTAGTTGCATTTTTGTGGCTGAGTTGAAGGGTGTGTGTGTGTAATCTTCGTCCACGAAAGCCTTAGGCTTAGCCTTAGTCTGCCTCCTGCAGAGGGGAGACAGAGGC
>NW_027772984.1:0-293 GCF_054177405.1 Leptonychotes weddellii | reverse complement strand
AATAAATAAATAAAATCTTAAAAGAAAAAAATACATACGTACATACACATCTTCCCTAACATGGTGGTGCCTCCTCTCAATGTCCTCATTTCCTTTTTTTTTTTTTTTAGAATTTATTTATTTGAGAGAGAGAGTGTGTGTGCACATGTGCACATGTCAGCAGGGGGTGGGCGGGAGGGGGAGAGGGAGAGAATCTCAGACGAGTTCCCCACTGAGCACAGAACCCGATGTGGGGGCAATCCCACAACCCATGAGATCATGACCTGAGCCGAAACCAAGAACCGGGCGCCCAA
>NW_027772983.1:0-293 GCF_054177405.1 Leptonychotes weddellii | reverse complement strand
CCCGTCCTGACACCCATGGGAACCTTCAAAGGGGTGACGGCATAGCGTGTGTGGGCTGGAAGTTGTTCACAAGCAGTTACCTCTGCAATTCTACTCTCTCTCCTGCTTATTAGCATCAGCAGTAAAATACACATTTTACGAGTTATGTCATGCGTGCTTTTGTGTGTGTGTGTTTGTATATGTGTATGCCGTGACCCCATGTTTGAGAATTATTTTCGACAGGGCAGAAAAGATTTCATTTTTTTTTTTTAAACAAATTTGGGTATCATGAAGCCAGAGCCTTTATTTGCCTG
>NW_027772982.1:0-293 GCF_054177405.1 Leptonychotes weddellii | reverse complement strand
GTCTCAAGGGAACAGGAGGGACACATGGGACATCCTTTGTCCTTGGAAGTATCCAATGGGGCTACGTCTGTGGGAGTGTTTCCTGGGACTGGGCGGTGGTGAAACCTGCCTTGGTGGGTACATAAAAGGAAGCTTCTGCCCACAGCTTGGGAGCGGTCAAGTCCAGGTTCTAGAGCAATCTGTCCTCGCTCTTCCTGGACACTCTGCTCCCCTCTCCAGCCAGCCTGTGCATCTTGCTGCCATCCCAAACTGAGATGGACAAGTCCCTGCTCCTGCTCCTGCTGCTGGCAGTC
>NW_027772981.1:0-3758 GCF_054177405.1 Leptonychotes weddellii | reverse complement strand
CACGTTCTGCATGGAGCACTGGGTGTTATGCACAAACAATGAATCATGGAACACTACATAAAAAACTAATGATGTAATGTATGGTGATTAACAGAACATAATAAAACAAAAAAAAAGAGAAAAAAAAGATATGACTTAAGATCACAAAAAAAATCATTTGTTAATAAGCACTATGGTAATATAATTTATTTTATGTATTTTAGGGATATGTATTTAGGGAGAGAGAGGGAAATAAAAGTTTATACCTAAGACTGTGATGCTATAAAACATCAACAACAATCAACAGCAACATTTAGAAGGGAGGGCACTGTGTTGAATGTGTGTCAGTTTTCTTTCAGAGACCACTTCTTTGAAGGAAATGATTTGCTTCATGGGAGATGTGTTCCCTTTATTCTTGATTTGCTGAAGATTTGTTTTCATGTTAAAGCTTTAAGTTTCAGATCTGACTTTGCTTGTACTGGTGGTAGAGATCACAAAGCACGGGAATATACTGATAAACGATGTCACTTGTAGGACGATTTGCATCTCTCATTTAATTTTGCTATGAACCAGTAAAGCTCCACATAATCCTGATAATTTCCTGTTAACAAGTAGGGACATAGGCCAGGGAAGGTGTAAAGGTTTTTTAAAATTCTCTTAAATCGTATTTTATTTTTTTTAACATTGTCAAAACCTCACATTATTATTATAGAAAATATGGAAATATCAAAAACTAGAAAGAGGGAAAGCACAACAATAATTCTACAGTCCGATCATCACTGCTAACTTGGTTGATATGTCCCTGAATACTTTCCATAAATATCTGCCTGGATCCGTCTAAATATGTGATTTAACTCCAGTTTTTTCACTTAGTGCCCTATTCCACCCATTTACTCATCTGTTCACTCATTCATTCACTACCTACTGCCTGGATTTCTGCTCTGTGCCAGTCAAAAACAGCACAGCAAGAATTCACTCATGCCTTAAATTTTACTTGAACATCATTTTTAATGCTTTATTAATAATCGCTTGTGTATTTTTATGATGATTTCCCCAATCATTTCCCAAGCTTAAGGTATGGGTTGAATATTGACTGAGTGGGGAGAGAGATTCAGAGACTGGATAAACAATTTTTCTGTATGTCCAGATTGATACCTTTTATACTATTTTCTTTTTTTTTTTTTTAAAGATTTTATTTATTTATTTGCGAGAGAGAATGAGAGACAGAGAGCACATGAGAGGGGGGAGGGTCAGAGGGAGAAGCAGACTCCCCGCCGAGCAGGGAGCCCGATGTGGGACTCGATTCCGGGACTCCAGGATCATGACCTGAGCCGAAGGGAGTCGCTTAACTGACTGAGCCACCCAGGCGCCCTCTTTTATACTATTTTCTAACCTAATTTCACTGAAAGCAGAATTAGCATTGTGTATCCGACAGAAGACAACAGGTACACAGCCCTAAAATGGCGGTTTATTTATACTGAAGGCTGGTCTGGGCTCCCGTCTGCCTCGCACCTGCTCAGAAGCCGTTGCAGGCTCAGTCTGTTGTGTTCAGTGCCTGCTTCTCACCCCAGTTATGGATCCTCCAAGGTCCCAATTGCCTGTGTCATCTGTCACCCACCTGCCTATTCTGGGTGTGTGGCAGGCTCTGATTTGTCAGTCCGCCATCCCATTCTAATACCACGTGGAACCCCCCAGGTGTCCTCCTGAACCTGGTGGCCAGTGAGAGCCATCTCGTGGGGCTATTAATCCAAGACCCTTCTAAAGTCAGGCAGGCTCTACGAAGAGCAACGAGCAAAAGCCCGCTTGGGCTGCTGGTTGGATTGGCCTCCTTCCAGTTTGCCGAGAGGCTGCTGTTCATATAATCGCTTTGCATTGTGGCAGTATAATCAGGTTGACAAAAGTGGACAAGATTTTTGGAGGCAATCAAGCACACTAATTCATTTTAAAATGCTGAACAGGTGCAACTGGGACACATTGAAGGTGGTTATTAGGCAAAAGTCGCTCAGAGGAAGGCGGGCTGACATCTGTGCCCATTATTAAAGACACAATGAACAGGATCTTCCCCTGGATGGGGCAGCCCTCTGCATGAACCTCCTGATTTAGGACTTTCACTGCTTAGGGTAATTAGCATTTGAAGGAGGAGGATGCTGAATTCATCTTTTCTTTTCTTTTTTCCTGGGGGTGGGTAAAAGTGGAGTCTGATTTAATTAAGAAAGGCAGTAACTCCAGGCACCCACCTAATCAAATGTTAGCTACAGCAGAACAAGAACAGTCTAATGAGGTCTTTGTGATTTAAATCTGACTAAGAGTGGTTGCCTACTAGTCTTTTGGTTTCCAGGAGCTCCTTTGTTCTCCATTTTTTTGCTCCCTTAAATTGTCCCCATCATATAGACTAGCTTATCACCAGGGACATTTGCTTACCATGGAGCCAAGCTGCTCCAGGTTCTGATGGAAAGACGATGAGCACGGAGGGACTGTAAAATCTGGTAGTTTGACATCAGGTGTCAGGGTGTGGAAGGTTGCACTGATAGACGTTTTTTCTTTTTTTTAAAGATATATTTATTTGTGTGTGTGAGAGAGAGAGAGCAGGGGGAGGGGCAGAGGGAGAGAGAGACAAGCAGACTTCCCACTGAGCACAGAGCCCAACGCGGGGCTCCATCCCAGGACCCTGAGATCATGACCTGAGCTGAAATCAAGAGTCAGACACTTAACTGACTGAGCTACCCAGGCGCCCCTGCACTGATAGGCATTTAAGTGAAAAAAAGCTTTGACTTTTGAATGAGCGGCTCAGACATATTCTTTAAAAGATGGAATTGTGTAGAAGGAAGAAGCAAAGGCATGATTTTTAGGATGAGTCAGTTCTAGATTGAAGTCCCAGTTTTGCTGCCAACATGTAAGGTTGCTCACGGAGTCTGGGTGATTCAGCGTCCCTTCAGATGGCTCTGCCGCAGCAGATGGGGAAGCCGAGGAGGAACCGCACACGGCTGTGAATTCAGGGAAGTGGACCATTACTGGGGACTGTCTTGGGAGCTGGCTACTGCACTATCAGTGTTACCTGCTTTCATCCTCAGAGTATTCCAGCCATGGCATAAAAACCTAAGCATCTGCAGACATTGCTGCTATGAACATTGGGGTGCATATGGCCCTTCTTTTCACTACATCTTTGTCTTTGGGGTAAATACCCAGTAGTGCAATTGCTGGGTCATATGGTAGCTCTATTTTTAGTTTTTTGAGGAACCTCCACACTGTTTTCCAAAGTGGCTGTACCAACTGCATTCCCACCAACAGTGTAAGAGGGTTCCCCTTTCTCCACAACCTCTCCAACATTTGTTGTTTCTTGCCTTGTCAATTTTTGCCATTCTAACTGGTGTAAGGTGGTATCTTAATGTGGATTTGATTTGATGGCTAATGATGATGAACATTTTTTCATGTGTCTGTTAGCCATTTGTATGTCTTTTTTGATAAGTGTCTGTTCATGTCTAGCCAAACTGTGGAAAGAACCGAGATGCCTTTCAACAGATGAATGGATAAAGAAGATGTGGTCCATATATACAATGGAATATTACTCAGCCATCAGAAAGGATGAATACCCAACTTCTACATCAACATGGATGGGACTGGAGGAGATTATGCTAAGTGAAGTAAGTCAAGGAGAGAAAGTCAATTATCATATGGTTTCACTTATTTGTGGAACATAATGAATAGCATGGAGGACATTAGGAGAAGGAAGGGAAAAATAAAGGGGAGGAAATCGGAGGGGGAGATGAACCACGAGAGAC
>NW_027772980.1:0-293 GCF_054177405.1 Leptonychotes weddellii | reverse complement strand
GTCATGCACAGCCAGAGAATTTGACAGACATTAATGAACAAAACAAAGACCCCGCTTTCAAGGAGCTTATAAGCAAGCAGGGAGAAATAGACAGCAAACAAAATAAATAAGTAAAATTGCATAAAATTGTAGGAGGTGATGATAGCTATGAAAAAGGAAAAACTAGGACAGGGTAAGAAAAAGGGAGACCCAGGAGGCAAGGGAAAGGGGGAACAGGGTGGAGGTGGGGAGTCGGGCAAACTGCTCTGCCATCGGTGGGGGTGGGCCTGCTGAAGAAGGCAAGGTTGAGTGAA
>NW_027772979.1:0-293 GCF_054177405.1 Leptonychotes weddellii | reverse complement strand
AAGACTAACCTGAAATCCAGGGATTTGCCCCAACTGGGATAGAAACCCAGCCCCACACGCTCTGAGAGCGGGACTGGGGCCATTGCCTGAACCATTTGGGAATCAACAATATTGGTAAAGCCTGTCACCATGTCTCATTTGATGTATCTTGCTTCAAGCACTTTTGATTCCTACCCATCCCTTTGAGCCTTTTGGTTTTGACATCCCGTTTCTGACACCTGCTGCGGGCTCTCGGTGAGTGACACATTCTGGGCAGGAACGTCTCCTCCTAAAGAATTGGTTCAGGTTGGGGG
>NW_027772978.1:0-293 GCF_054177405.1 Leptonychotes weddellii | reverse complement strand
TGTTTTTTACTGATTCAATCTCTTTACTTGTTATAGGTCTATTTAGGTTGTCGACTTCTTCCTGAGTCAGTTCCAGGAATTCTCCATTTCATCTAACTTGTTTCACTTACTGTCATCTATTGTTCATACTGTTCTCTTATGGACCCTTTATTTCTGTAAGGTTGGTAGCAATTTCTCCTTCCATTTCTTTTTTTTTTTTAGATTTTTATTTATTTATTTATTAGAGAGCGAGCGAGAGAGAAACAGCGTGAGAGAGGAGAGGGTCAGAGGGAGAAGCAGGCTCCCTGCCGAGC
>NW_027772977.1:0-293 GCF_054177405.1 Leptonychotes weddellii | reverse complement strand
CCCCATGGTTGGGGGCTGATGAGCTGACACTGGGGGAATTGAATCTGAAGAGGCAAGTGAATCCAGAACCTCAGTAAGCTAAGAGGCAAGTGGAATCTCTCTGGCCCATGTTCAAGGTCCATCATCAGAAATCCCACTACATCCCAGAGTTCCATCACACCCAGAAGGCCATTAGCAGACAACTCCATGAACACTCCCTTAAAGAAGGTTGGGTGGGTAACACCTGATTGCCAAATGGAAAAAAACAAGATTATTAGAGTGTCACCTGCAGTGTATTCAGATTCCAGACTCCA
>NW_027772976.1:0-293 GCF_054177405.1 Leptonychotes weddellii | reverse complement strand
GAGTTGCCCTGCTCCCTGTGGTGGGGGATGGGCTCAGTGAAAACCGGTTTTTTGGGGCCTTTGTTCTCTGACAGCTTTCCCTGGTGGCTTTCTGCATCTCTTCCAAGAGTCAGAGCAGAAGAGATCATTTCCAACCCTCTGCCTCAGAGCAGAGAGATTGCAGTCTGTTCTTCAGTGAGCTCTCCAGTCCACACTATCTCCGTTTCTGACTGTGTTGCTATAAACTGCAGCGTCCTGGGTTGTGCACCCCTCAGAAGTGCTCCCAATCCTCGCCTCCAGGTCGGGGCATGGGG
>NW_027772975.1:0-293 GCF_054177405.1 Leptonychotes weddellii | reverse complement strand
TTTTTTTTTTAAAGATTTTATTTATTTATTTGAGACAGAGAGAATGAGAGACAGAGAGCACATGAGAGGGGGGAGGGTCAGAGGGAGAAGCAGGCTCCCCGCCGAGCAGGGAGCCCGATGCGGGACTCGATCCCGGGACTCCAGGATCATGACCTGAGCTGAAGGCAGTCGCTTAACCAACTGAGCCACCCAGGCGCCCGGTGCAGCATTTGTTCTTACTGGAATAGATACTTATTCTGGATATGTATTTGCCTACCCTGAATGCAAAGCTTCTACCTAAACTACCATCTGTG
>NW_027772974.1:0-293 GCF_054177405.1 Leptonychotes weddellii | reverse complement strand
TGTAGAAGTGATTTTGCATTGGCTGTTCCTCTGTAGGATCAAGGAAAATTACCTGCTCTTCCTTTGAGTGTTGATATATGTTGACCAATTTTTACAACTGTTTATTATTTCCGTGTCTTTGCAAATTTTTTTTAACAACAGCTTCATTGGGTTATAATTCACAAACCATAAAATTCACCCACTTGAAGTGAAGAGTTCAGAGTTTTTCATATATGCACAGAATTGCCTTTGCAGATTTTTGCCAGTACACTTTTCTTTCCTCTTTCTACTGTGTAGCCCTAACCCTTTCATAT
>NW_027772973.1:0-293 GCF_054177405.1 Leptonychotes weddellii | reverse complement strand
GTGGGCCCCGGAGGCCGGAGGCGGCAACGGGGTGGCCCTCGAGTCCGGGCCCCCTGGAATAGAGGTGGCCCTCGAGTCCGGGAGCCCCGGAATGGAGGTGGCCCTCGAGTCCGGGAGCCCCGGAATGGAGGTGGCCCTCGAGTTTGGGCCCCCCCAAATGGAGGTGGCCGTCGAGTCCGGGCTCCCCTGGATTGAGGTGGTCGGAATGGCGGGGCCCGTGGGAGGCCTTGGGGAGGAGCTGGTGGTCCTCGAGTCCGGGCCCCCCGGAATAGAGGTGGCCCTCGAGTCCGGGA
>NW_027772972.1:0-293 GCF_054177405.1 Leptonychotes weddellii | reverse complement strand
GGAACCAGGTAATTAAACAAAATTAAACAGATTTCTTTACAAAAGGAATTATGAATTGCTAATGTAGATTGTGAATATATTGTGATTTCTGTGAGTGTTAGATGATCTGATATTTATAGGGAACTTAGGATAAGCATCCAGTATATGCTCAATACAAGTTAATTATTTGTGTTGTTGTTACTACCCAAGAGGGACGTCCAACAGGAGTGACCTGGTAACCCTTTCCCTACTGAGTAACTCTGGATAGCAGAATACTGAGAAACATTCGGCTGGGAAGTTTCCCTAATATCTAT
>NW_027772971.1:0-293 GCF_054177405.1 Leptonychotes weddellii | reverse complement strand
CATCATTAGTTTTTGATGTAGTGTTCCAGAATTCATTATTTGCATATAACACACAGTGCTCCATTCAATACATGCCCTCTTTAATACCCATCACCAGGCTAACCCATCCCCCACCACCCTCCCCTCTAGAACCCTCTCAGTTTGTTTCTCAGAGTCCATAGTCTCTCATGGTTCCTCTCCCCCTCTGATTCCCCCCCCCTTAATTTTTCCCTTCCTACTCTTCTTCTTTTTTTTTTAACATGTAATGTATTATTTTTTCAGAGGTACAGATCTGTGATTCCACAGTCTTACAC
>NW_027772970.1:0-3759 GCF_054177405.1 Leptonychotes weddellii | reverse complement strand
GAAGAAAGAATTTGGAGTATTAATGTTGGCTCTCATAGATAATCCTGCAGTTCTCTAGCATTTCAAACACCCCTACAAATACACGTGCAGTGGCTTTCAAATTGTGCTCCATTCAAAAATTAAAATATCTTCTTATGGCTCCCATCTCATGCAGAACAAAAGCTTATAATACTCTGCAACTTGTCACAGTCTGGACACACTTCTACCCCATTATTCCTCTGACCTCGTCTTCTACTTCATTCCTGCTCCTCTCGCCACATTGCCTTCCTCGCTCTCCTTCAGAAGCATCAAGCATGCTCCCCTCTGAGGGTCTCCATACTTGTTCTTCCCTTTGTCTGGAATATTCTTTCCCCAGCTGTCTGCATGGCCTTTCTCTCCCTTCATGTCTTCCAGCAAAATTCAGCTTCTCAGTAACTACCTTCCCCATCTCAATAGGTAATATGCCCCATAAATGCTTTATTTTTTTCTCCATAGCACCATATTACTTGTCACTGTGTAAAATAGTGGATATAGATCCTTTAACTCTTTGGTTAGACTTATTCCTAGTATATTATGGTTTTTAGTGCACTTGTAAATGGGATAGACGCCTTGATTTCTTTTTCTTCTGCCTCATTGTTAGTGTATAGAAATGCAACTGACTTCTGTGCATTGATTTTATATCCTGCGACTTTGCTGAATTCCTGTATCAGTTCTAGCAAATTTTTGGTGGAGTCTTTTGGGTTTTCTACACAGAATATCGTGTTGTCTGTGAAGAGTGAAATTTTGACTTCTTTTTTGAGGATTTGGATGCCTTTTATTTCTTTTTGTTTTCTGGAATTTAAGAAATAAAACAGATGAAATAAGAAAAGATGAAAACAGAGAGGGAGGCAAACCATAAGAGACTTGTAACTATAGGAAACGAACTGAGGGTTGTTGGAGGGGAGGTGGGTGGGGGTATGGGATAATTGGGTGATGGGCATTAAGGAGGGCACTTGTTGTGATGAGCACTGATGAATCACTAAATTCTACCTCTGAAACTAACAACACACTATGTGTTAATTAAATTGAATTTAAATAAAAAAATTTTTAAATAAAATAAAATAGTAGATATATTTTGCAGCCGAAATTGAAAATTGTTGAATGAATAAATGCCATTTTTCTTTCCTCCTCATAAGGACTTTTAGTGAGAGTTCATTATGTGCTCTGCAAAACATGGTCCTTTTTCTCTGAAACTCACAGAAGGGGAGACACAGACATCACAATGACAATGATCAAACACTGTTGCACTCCAGTAGGGCTTGGCATAGAGTATTATTAGAAGGTTCATGGTTAAAGGGATATCTCATTCATCTTGAAGAATCCAGGGAGAGTTGTTGAGGATTATTGGATGGATTTGGGCATGATAAAAGGTATCTAGGAGTGAGATTATTACAACTAAAAGTACAAGGGCACAGAGCCAGGAAATGTGTACTCTGTGCAGGAGCCACAAGCACTTTGTGGTTCCCTGAGAGTAAAGTTCACAGAAGGAAGTGGTGAAAGGTGGGGCTGTTGAAGCAAACAGAAGTCTGGGTTTTGCATGCAAAGTTAAGAAACTTGGATTTAGCCTCCAGTCTGAAAAGTTGTAGGCAGGGGGCTGGTGTCCGATTTATATTTTAGGTTGATTGCTATTGATTCTATGACATTAGTTGTAGACACCTAGAAGGAAGTGATGACAGTATGGGCTAAGCTAGTGGTCAAGAGGCTGGAGAAGAAAAGGATTAGATAAATATGTTGTGGCTAAACCTGTCTGACCTTGATGATTATATGTGGATGTGTGATGTAAGAAGAGAATAACCACCAAATATTTAGTTTAGGTGTCTAAATGGATAGTGATGCCATAAACTGAGATAAAATAATGAAGCTCAACCTGGTTTTATTTTGTTGTTGTTGGGACAGGGGGCGGTGAAATGATGATGAGTTTGGTTTTGCTTATTTGACTTTGAAATGGCTGTAAGGAGTATGGGTACATATGACCCACAAACAGTTGTTACATGAGTCTATAGCTCAGGAGCCAGGTCCACACTGTAAGTGAAGAAATGAGATCCAGTGGAGGGAAGTTGGAACCATTTGAATATGGAAGAGATCCCCCAAAGAGTATGTGCAAAGTGGTGAGTCATGGGTAGAATTAGGGGATAAGTGAAGAAATGGGAACCTGAGAGAGACAAGAGAACCTGGAAAAAAGGTGGCATTGAATGAAGAGTATATCAGAGGTCAGAAGGAAGTAGTGGTCGACCAGTTAAATGCCACTGAGAGATACCATAAGAACTTAAAAGATGTTTATTGGGGCACCTGGATGGCTCAGTCACTTGGGCAGCAGACTCTTGGTTTCGGCTCAGATCGTGATCTCAGGGTCCTGGGATCAAGCCCCACAGAGCTGGACTCCACACTCCACAGGGAGTCTGCTTGAGGATTTCTCTCTTCCTCTGCCTCTACCCCCCCCCCCACACATGCATCTCTCTCTCTCTCTCTCAAATAAATATATAAATCTTTAAAAAAAAGACATGTTTATTGGATTTGGCAATTAGAGGGTCATGGATAATATTCATTTGTTCTTTTAGTAAATATTTACTGAGAACATGCTATGTGACAGGACTTATGCGAGTTCCTTTAATAAAAGAACAGTCAAGATGTATGTGATCTAGGGCCCTTTTCAAGCTTATCAACTGGGAGATTAGAGCATTTGAGCAGAGTGATACAGATAATTAAGAGTTTTAAAATGTAGAATGAGAAATGCTATGACATGGCGGGTATAGGCTGCTTCTCATTTCATGGATATGGTGCCATGAAGATGCTGTGCTAGGAATGTACTCCCTACCTCTGAGGCCACTTAATTGGTGCACTGCTACTTGTCCTTCATTTCTCAGATCAGTGTCGGTTTCTTGGAGAAGCCTCTTCTAACCATCAGACCAGACCAAGCTCCTCTTATTCAGTATTCTCTTCATACCTTGTCCTTTTCCTTCACAGCATTTGCCTTAGCTTATGAGTGCTTATTTATCTGTACTATTGATTAATGTCTGTCTACACCTCAGACAACAAACTCCTTAAGCACAGGAGCCATGTCAGATTCTATCAATGAACAAATAAATACTTACTGAGTAAATGAATGAATGAATGAATGAATGAATCTTTTCTGGAGAAAGACAACTGATCTGGATGTTTCAGTAACATGGGGTTACAGTCAACTGAAGAAGGATTAGAGATAAATAAGAAAAGCAGTGAGTATATTCTTTTAAGAACCTTGGACTTCTTCTTTGCCGATTGGGATGCCTTTTATTTCTTTTTGTTGTCTGATTGCTGTGGCTAGGACTTCTAATACTATGTTGAATAGCAGTGGTGATAGTGGACATTCCTGCCGTGTTCCTGACCTTAGGAGGAAAGCTCTCAGTTTTTCCCCATTGAGAATGATACTCACTGTGGGTTTTTCATAGATGGCTTTTATGATATTGAGGTATGTACCCTCTGTCCCTATACTCTGAAGAGTTTTGATCAAGAAACAATGCTGTACTTTGTCAAATGCTTTTTCTGCATCTATTGAGAGGATCATGTGGTTCTTGTTCTTTCTTTTATTAATGTATTGTATCACATTGATTGATTTGCGGATGTTGAACCAACCTTGCAGCCCAGGGATAAATCCCACTTGATTGTGGTGAATAATCCTTTTAATGTACTGTTGGATCCTATCAGCTAGTATTTTGGTGAGAATTTTTGCATCCATGTTCATCAGGGATATGGGTCTGTAAT
>NW_027772969.1:0-293 GCF_054177405.1 Leptonychotes weddellii | reverse complement strand
CTTGCTTTCCCCTGGGGGTGGGGGGTGACGTTCATGCCTCTGATCCCAGAATCATTGAATGACCCCCTTCACTGTCAAAATAGTTTTATTTGAATATTTAATTGAATATTTAAATATTTAATTTATTTGAAATTAATAATGATTACTATTATTAGGTGACCCACTTCATTGGATTACCGTGTGAATTAAATGAGTTGGTGTAGGTACAATGTTTAAAGCAGTGCCTATCAAAAGTTGACAAGGCAAGAAACGACAAATGTTGGAGAGGTTGTGGAGAAAGGGGAACCCTCTTA
>NW_027772968.1:0-293 GCF_054177405.1 Leptonychotes weddellii | reverse complement strand
AGACTGTAGCACCTGGACTCCTGGCTCTCTGGCTTCCGGATGGGTTAGGCCAATGGAAGGTGGGGCCAATGGATTGAGCCAATGGAAAGCAACAGCAGGAGATCAGAGTGCCATATACTTAAGATAGCAAAGAGTACTTTGCAGGTGTGATTAAATTAAGGATCTTGAGATGGAGAGATTATCCTGGATTATTTGGGTCGGCCCAGTATAATCATCTGGGTCCTTATAAGTGAAATAGGGAGTAAGGAATGTCAGCATGAGACGCGACCAGCTGTTCATGGCTTTGAAGATAG
>NW_027772967.1:0-293 GCF_054177405.1 Leptonychotes weddellii | reverse complement strand
GGGTCTATAGGAAAGACAGGGGTCCACAGGGACAATATAGCGTTCTGTGGAGAGAGAGTGGGTAGAAGAGCTACAGTCGGGCATTGTGGGAGATCACGGGGGCAAGATTGGGATGATTTGGAGTCCATTGGAAGGATGTGGTAGTCTAGCTGGGTGGGTAGGGAACCCTGTAAGAAAATGAAGTACTGTGCAGGGCAGCAGGGGTGATGGGGATTGTTGAGTGGGCATAGTAAATTCATGGGTGAGATGCAGGGCTCTGGATGAAGACACAGCCTTTGGGGGTTCAGACGAAG
>NW_027772966.1:0-293 GCF_054177405.1 Leptonychotes weddellii | reverse complement strand
TGAAGAAGTTCTACCCCCAGCGCCTACAGCTGACCTGGCTGGAGAATGGAAACGTGTCCCGAACAGAAACGGCCTCGACGGCCTCGACGGCCTCGAACCTCATAGAGAACAAGGATGGGACGTTTAACTGGACGAGCTGGCTCCTGGTGAACTCATCCGCCCACAGGGAAGATGTGGTGTTCACCTGCCAGGTGCAGCATGACGGGCAGCCCGCGGTCACCAAAAACCATACCCTTGTGGCCTCTGCCCACCAGAAGGACCAGGGTGAGACCTCAGTGATCCTGTTCCTAGCA
>NW_027772965.1:0-293 GCF_054177405.1 Leptonychotes weddellii | reverse complement strand
ACACTATCCCAGGACCTGGAGGTCATGACCTGAGCCAAACCATCTGCCCCTTGTCTCTGTATATTATGTGAAATCACATCATTTGAAAATGGATTCTGCTGGTGGCGCCTGGGTGGCTCAGTCGTTAAGTGGCTGCCTTCGGCTCAGGTCATGATCCGAGGGTCGTGGGATCGAGCCCTGCATCGGGCTCCCTGCTCCGCAGGAAGCCTGCTTCTCCCTCTCTCACTCCCCCTGCTTGTGTTCCCTCTCTCGCTGTGTCTCTGTGAAATAAGTAAACAAAATCTTTAAAAAAA
>NW_027772964.1:0-293 GCF_054177405.1 Leptonychotes weddellii | reverse complement strand
CACGGCAAACGCCAGCCCAGGCCCCTCTCAGCCTCCGTTTCCCAGGCCAAGGTCAGGCCTCCACTGGCCCCACACCCCACCGGGAGGTGATAACAACCAACATGAGCTATGAACAAAGCATCTGGATCTGGCCTGATCCCCATTTTGCTTAAGGAAAGGGAGGCTCAGAGAGGTGAAGGGACATGTCCAAGGTCACACAGCAGGGTCCTTTGGAGACTGGAACTCCCAGCTCTTCTGTTGATGTCGTGCACTTCCCCCTGCCAAGGCCTCTCTTTGGCCCTTACTGTGTCCCG
>NW_027772963.1:0-293 GCF_054177405.1 Leptonychotes weddellii | reverse complement strand
ATTACACTGTTACCTGGACATGATCAATTTCACTGTCACTGTTTTTTTTCTCCAACTCTCTTTTCTCCTTCCTTGTTTTCAGACAGAACAAGACGGCTACCACTCATAGTGTAAATTGAGCACCTATCGGCACATGTCCACTCCTTGTCTTGGGATGAAATGGGAGGTATTCAGGAATGTGTTCTGGTGGAGACTGGGCCCTGTACCAGCTGGATTTTATCACCCGTGGCAGTGAAGGAAAGAAATAGCATGTCTGCAGTGAGACAAATAGCAGGGGCTCTGGCACACATATG
>NW_027772962.1:0-293 GCF_054177405.1 Leptonychotes weddellii | reverse complement strand
ATGTGCTTGAACGCTCTCTCTTAACTAATCTTTAAAAAAAAAAAGAGGGGCGCCTGGGTGGCTCAGTCAGTTAAGCATCTGCCTTCGGCTCAGGTCAGGATCTCAGGGTCCTGGGATAGAGCCCCGCATCAGGCTCCCTGCTCCGTGGGAAGCCTGCTTCTCCCTCTGCCTCTGCCCCTCCTCCCTCCTCCCATCCGCACTCTAACAGATAAAATCTTTAAAAAAATAAAAATAGGGGCACCTGGGTGGCTCAGTCGTTAAGGGTCTGCCTTCAGCTCAGGTCATGATCCCAG
>NW_027772961.1:0-293 GCF_054177405.1 Leptonychotes weddellii | reverse complement strand
GCAGATGATGGACACAGGATGCCTTTGCTTTTAAATTATCCGGATAATTGCCTCCGGTCCCCTATAAATTGCAGTAAATAAATCAGTTATATAGGTGTGTGTGTGTGTGTGTATTCCCATAAAACATATAATATTCAATAACATGTTTTGATACTTTAGAAATCATACTTACAATGAACTTTGATTCTTTTAAAAATAATGTACTGTAGGCTACATGGATATGAATATCTCTCATGCTTTCTTTTATATCCTATCCATTCCCCAACCAACATCCACATTGTTGGATTGTTTCA
>NW_027772960.1:0-293 GCF_054177405.1 Leptonychotes weddellii | reverse complement strand
GACACATTTCAGGAGGGGGCCCTTTCCCTATTAGATCTGATGGTTTATTATAAAATTGCTTCATGACTACAGGGCACTGTCAGGATGGGGTAAATAAATAAATATGAAAAAACAGAAATTCCTAGAATTGAGTTCGCAGACAGGTGGACATGACACCCAGCGTGCCGACCCGTGGCCTGGCAGCTCAGGGTCTGCTTGGGCGCCCCTGCCGGTCCGCGTGAGGCGTGGGAACCCCACCGTTCGGCTCCCCAAACCCCCACGCCTGTCGGATTGAGAGCCAAAGCTGTGGCGAG
>NW_027772959.1:0-3759 GCF_054177405.1 Leptonychotes weddellii | reverse complement strand
TTTTTTTTTAAAGATTTTTATTTATTTATTTTGAGACAGAGAGAATGAGAGACAGAGAGCATGAGAGGGAGGAGGGTCAGAGGGAGAAGCAGACTCCCTGCCGAGCAGGGAGCCCGATGCGGGACTCGATCCCGGGACTCCAGGATCATGACCTGAGCCGAAGGCAGTCGCTTAACCAACTGAGCCACCCAGGCGCCCCGAAGAGAGACCTTTATTATCCAGCAGCCTCCGACTCTTTGATTGAGTGTTCGTAATGAAGTTCAAGCATTTAAGCCTTTCATTTTGTAATTTGTTTAATTAAGGAAAAGTGAGGTTTTTTTTTAAATAAAAGCTTTATGCTTTTTTCTTTTCTCATCGAATTATGATTATTGACAGACTGGTTTACGTAAAGGCCCCTCTTAGGAAGTTCTGGGAGTCAGGGGGCCCTTTCTGTCCTGCACCCTGTGTCCTCCAGACCCTTGAGAAGACTGTGTTCATGCACCACTGGTCAGACCCGCCTCACTCTGCCATTTCACCCAGAACCCCCAGTGCCCCCCAGTGTCTGTGCCACACTGTGCAGTTGGAGCCTCGGACTCGGGCCACCCAGGAGCAGGGGCTGAGTCCCGGGGGCAGCTGCTGGGGAGGCCCCCAGACCTGCTCCACCGATTGCTAGGATTTGTTTTTTAAATCTTGGGATTACCTTCCTGCCAACCAATGTTAGTGCAACCATGGGCTCAGCTCTCTCTTTCTCTTCTAAGTTGATTTTTAACTTTTTAACTAGTCTTTATGCCCAATATGGGGCTCAAACTCACAACCCCGAGATCAAGAGTTGCACGCTCTTCCAACTGAGCCAGCCAGGCGCCCCATCTCTTAAATTGTAGACACACACAATACTCTTTTAACTGGGGCGGGAAATGCAGGGATCGGTCCATTAAACCTCCCTGGAGGTCGGACAACCTGGGAGAGTCCTGGGAGCTGGGGAGGCCTGGGGGCCCATCGCAGGGGCATCACGGACTCCTTGCGGGTGTGGCTTCATGACACACGTCTGTGCTCCACACGGCATCTCATGGTCCCCACCAGCCTCACACCTCGTGCTTTGTCCGCCGTACTTGGTGGTTTCTCTTTAACGGGGAAACACGTTCTTCCCCGGATGCTAGGTCCTCGTCCTCCCACAGGTACAGGGGCTCCAACGCAGGGCCCACAGGACACGTGTTCACGCTGGCGGGGGTGGGCCAGGGCCTGGGGCGCCTCGTCTGTCTGGGAGGGTCTGGCGAGGTTGCCCCTGTCCTTAGGACGATGGCGCCTCAAGGTCAGAGCTGCTCGGGGAGGAGACAGGCCGCACGCCTCACAGCTGCTGCTTGGACGCCCCCGCAGACAAGGCAGAGCCCCTCGTGCCTGTGGGCTCTTTGGGGGCCCCCGGGGTGTGTCGTCCACCCCGAAAGCCAAAGGGGAGCTGAGACCACAGCAGAGCGGCACCGTGGTTCTCTCTCTGTGGGCCCAGGAAAGTGTGTGTGGCCAGCACAGGGTGACGGCCGCCCTGGCGGAGGTGGCCCCCGGGGGTGTTGGGGGCAGACACGGAGCAGGAGGGGCTGGGCTGGGATGTCGGCCAGAAAGGGGTGTGCAGCCTGCACCAGCCGCTGTTGGGAAAACAGGGTTCGAGATGCCTTAGCGCACATGGCGGCCCGGAAGGCGGGAGTCGGTGGCCAGTCGTGGGCCAGATGCCAGGGATGGAGGGAGGCGAACATCTCTTTACTCAGCTCTAATTCCACATCGACGTGATAAAGTTATCTGTTGAAGTCAACGTCCTAAAATTCCTGGCTTCTGAGTGTGTAAAACAAACTCACTCCCTTCACTAATATCCTCGGTATTGGCCCCATGATGACAGGATGTGCTGCGCACACTCAGCCCGTCACTCCCTGCGCCGGTCGGATCGGTCACGTCTGTAGGGGTGTGCGCCGTACCTGTGCGTACGTGTGTGCTTGTGCGGGGAGGATGCGCGTGGAGACGTGTGTATGAGTGGAACTACGTTTATGTACGGTCGTGCACTAACGTGCTCAAGGCTGGAAATGAGTAACTCTTGGTGGAGGCGAATCTCTCCGGCGCCTTTCAGTGAGGGAATGGTGATTAGCGTTCATGCCCCTGCAGCTCCTGACGGGTCCTGTGTGCGGGGCAGACCCTCCCGAGGGTCGGCCTGCCTTCTGCGGGGCCTGCCCCCCCCCCCCCCGTGCCCCCGCTGCCCAGGTCCCTCTGGACGACGCCCCATCAGGCGCCTGTGTGGTGGTCTGTCAGGTGCGCGGGTGGGGAAGTGTTGAAAGCAGATGTGCACAGGTGGCCCCGTGGCCCCCAGGCCACCTCTTCCTGAGGAACCTTGACCTTCTCTGTGAAGTGCCTCTCCTGGGTTTTTAACTCCTTGTTGGATTTTTACAAAGCCTGTAATTTTATTTTTATTTTTTTAAGATTTTATTTATTTATTTGAGAGAGAGAATGAGATAGAGCACGAGAAGGGGGAGGGTCAGAGGGAGAAGCAGACTCCCTGCCGAGCAGGGAGCCCGATGCGGGACTCGATCCCGGGACTCCAGGATCATGACCTGAGCCGAAGGCAGTCGCTTAACCGACTGAGCCACCCAGGCGCCCAAGACTGTAATTTTAAACTTTCGACGGCGGTGTATGTGTTCAGGCTGTCCGTAAGCATGTGAGGGTGTGACTGGAGTACCGCAAGCGCCGGTGAGCGTGGGACACGGTCCCAGGGCTGGCGGCATGGGGGCAGGTGGTGGGAGGCCCAGCGCCCCGCCTCCTGCCTGGGGCAACGAGGGCCTGCTGCTTTCCTCGCGCCCCTTGTCGGGGTTCCTGCTTGCTCCGCGGTCCGTGGGAGCAGATGGGGGACCACCACTGGAGATAGGCAGCTGGGTTGCTGGGTGCATGAGCTCGAGGGCTTATCCAGGCCCAGCCGTCCTGAGGGGACCACTTCCTGTCCCTCGAAGCTTCTGGTCCGCTCCCTCTTTGGCAGGGCTCTCTCCCCCAGGGCATTTTGGCACAGACACTGAGCGTCTGGAACGCTGATGCTCTCTTGGAAAGGGGGCGGGCCTGTGTGCTCCCCCCAGGCCACCTGTGAGGGGCCTGGAGGAACACGGGCAAACAGGTTTTCCTGGGGGCTTTCCGAGCAGCAGAAGCAAGAACTTCTTGATAGCAGGGACTGTGAGAACCTGATTGCCAGAAGGAGCGGCTGAATGGCTCCTTCTGGAAGTAAGCGACAGCAGACGTGGACGCCGGTCTGTTTGGGGCGCGAGACCCGTTTCTGTCCGTAAACGCGGTGGGGTTTGAGCCAGTGCCCTGAAACCCTTGATTTCCCGCGGCTGGTCCGTGTGGGTCTCTGGTCATGGCGGAAGGGAGCCCTGTCACGGAACCACGTACCTTCAGGGCAGTGTGCTGGGTGTCGGGTTTCCATGTGCGCTTCCATTATTTAGAGACTTGGAACACTCTTCTCTAGGTGCACGGTAATGAGGTACCAAGATGTTGTAAAATGTCTTTGCAAATAGGAAATCCAGAAATGTGTTTTTTTTGTTAAAAATTACTAATTATGCTGGTAATGATTTTTAAAATATAGCTTATTGAGGTTATAATTAACATATAATGATTCTTAAATCTAGCTGTGCATCAATGTTCTCTGCTTTTTTTTGAAACAGGGACTCCTAGGCCATGAACTGCCATCAGAATTTACATGAGAGAGACCCCAGAATCTGTTTCTATCTTTCCTTGAGGTGTTTTCTTTGTAGCTACTGA
>NW_027772958.1:0-293 GCF_054177405.1 Leptonychotes weddellii | reverse complement strand
TCAGTCTGCCACTGGTGTATAAAATTAGTCCATAATGGATTCTTTAAACTTAAAGCTTTGCAGCCCTCAGTGCATTAAAATAGTCAAATTTTTGTTTGTTTGTTTGTTTTAAGGGGAGGGGTGAAATAATGCATGGTGCCTGGTAGTGAAAAGCAAAGAATGAAAATGGCATCATAGTAAGTGAAAGAGACTTTAGTGTCGTTTTAGGCTCTTATTTCCTGGACTGTGAAAGCCAGACCAACAAATCAAGACTTGATGCAGAAGAGTGTCAGGTTTTACTGGAAACTTCTATA
>NW_027772957.1:0-293 GCF_054177405.1 Leptonychotes weddellii | reverse complement strand
GAAGCCTGCTTCTCCCTCTCCCACTCCCCCTGCTTGTGTTCCCTCTCTCGCTGTGTCTCTCTCTGTCAAATAAATAAATAAAATCTTTAAAAAATTTTTAAAAAAAGATAAAGGGATAAGCAGGGTTAATTGATGAGTCAAGGTCTTAGGGGAGGAAAGAGAGACTCGATTCACCAGCACCTCATAGGAAGAGGGACACTTCTTCCGCTGAGCCTGGAGGAAAGGAGATCAGGACAGGCATACTCAAGGCAGCCAGGGACTGTGCCGTGGTAAGTGGGAGCTCATGGCTGAAA
>NW_027772956.1:0-293 GCF_054177405.1 Leptonychotes weddellii | reverse complement strand
TAGTAACTTATTTGGACTTAAATTGTGTAAATCTATTTCCCCTGTGGTGTATGGCTACTGCTGTTTCTGCTTAGTTTGTGTTATTAATATTTTAAAAAATATTTTATTTATTTATTGGAGAGAGAGAGCGAGCAAGAACAGGGGCAGAGGCAGAGGGAGAGGCAGGCTCCCCGCTGAGCAGGGAGCCCGATGTGGGGCTCGATCCCAGGACCCTGGGATCATGACCTGAGCCGCAGGCAGACGCTTAACCAACTGAGCCACCCAGGTGCCCCATTATTACTATTTTTTTGTGG
>NW_027772955.1:0-293 GCF_054177405.1 Leptonychotes weddellii | reverse complement strand
AAAATATGTTTCAGTGGATAGTAGTTGGCTGGATAAAGATAGTGTACAGATTTCCTCCAGATTACTCCTCCAAAGGCAGCAGCATACCTGGGAAGTCGAGGAAACTGCTCTCACCCAGCTCTGAGGAAGCACAGCACATGGACCCATAAACAGACCTCTTTTGGCTCCATTTATAGACAAATCAATATTTACTTTTTCAGGAGCAAGCATAGGTCGAAGGAAACTCACAGCCTCTTTCTCAAACAGGACACAGTTCTTAATTCTATTATAAACATCGAAGTGAAGGCAATAAA
>NW_027772954.1:0-293 GCF_054177405.1 Leptonychotes weddellii | reverse complement strand
GTGTACTTGCGGGTGCCTGGGTGGCTCAGTTGGTTAAGCGACTGCCTTCGGCTCAGGTCATGATCCTGGAGTCCCAGGATCGAGTCCCACATCGGGCTCCCTGCTCGGCGGGGAGTCTGCTTCTCCCTCTCCCGCTCCCCCCTCTTGTGCTCTCTCTCTCTCAAATAAATAAATAAAATCTTTAAAAAAAAAAAAAAAAAAAAAAAAGAAGTGTACTTGCTAAAAAAGTATTTGTGTGTACATCTCAAACCTGAAGGAGATCAAGCCTCTGGATCTAACTACCAATCTACAGG
>NW_027772953.1:0-293 GCF_054177405.1 Leptonychotes weddellii | reverse complement strand
GCTGGCGTGTGAGGGAGAGGACTGGTGTGTGAGCGGAGAGGGCTGGCGTGTGAGGGGAGGGTTGGTGTGTGAGGGGAGAGGGCTGGGGTGTGAGGGGAGACGGCTGGCGTGTGAGGGGAGAGGGCTGGTGGGCTGGAGCTGAATGGGGAGAGAGTTCGGGACAGTCTGCCATCCTGTCATGGGAGCAGGGCACCCGGGTTTTGCTGCAAGGAGGGTGGGTGGGTGGTGAGCCCCTGAGGAAGGGGCTTCCTGCCACAGAGCAGTGGCATTATCTGGTATTATGGAAACCAGGC
>NW_027772952.1:0-293 GCF_054177405.1 Leptonychotes weddellii | reverse complement strand
ATTTCAAATTAATTGAGATTATTCAAATTAATGGTGCTTTCTGTCTACAGACTGGATCCTTACTGATAGAAAATATGGGTCCTGAGATTCTGCATTTTTTTTTTTAAGAGAGAAAGCGTGTGCAGGAGTAGGGGGAGGGGCAGAGGGAGAGAGAATCTTCAGCAGGCTCCACACCCAGAGCAGAGCCCAACATGGGGCTTGATCCCACAACCCTGAGATCAAGACCTGAGCTGAAATCAAGAGTCAGACGCGGGCGCCTGGGTGGCTCAGTCGTTGAGCGTCTGCCTTCGGCT
>NW_027772951.1:0-293 GCF_054177405.1 Leptonychotes weddellii | reverse complement strand
TATAGCATATTAAAGGATTATATACCATGACCAAATAGTATTTATCCCAGGAATGTAAAGGTGCTTCAATATAAGAAAATCAATCAGTATAGTGTATTAATAAAATAAAGATTAAAAAAAAACACATAACTTTCTCAATTGATACAGAAAGACTTTTGACAAAATCCAACACATTTTCATGATAGAAAATACACACACACACAAAACTAGGAATATAAGGGATTCCTCAACATAAATAAAGGGCATTTGTGAAAAACCCACTGTTAACAACATACTCAGTGATGGAAGACTAA
>NW_027772950.1:0-293 GCF_054177405.1 Leptonychotes weddellii | reverse complement strand
TTGGGGCACTTGTCTGTCTGGGCCTTGTGTTTGAGTTGTTTGTGTCCCTGCCTCTTTCTTTGGCCTGGATGAGAAACCACTGAGATCAAGGATTGTATTCTAGTCAACTGTGGATGGTCCTGGCTTCTGGCACAGCCCCCGTGGGGGCTCCTCAGGAGGGGTTTGGTGGAGGATTCTGTTTTAAGCATTCAAGGGAATGCTTGGGTTTTGTAGGACTGAATGTGCGTAGACGCAAACTCACACTCATCCAGTTGTGCCCCCGGCATTTCTCAGATGTCTGCATTTGTTCTTCT
>NW_027772949.1:0-293 GCF_054177405.1 Leptonychotes weddellii | reverse complement strand
TAAATTTACTTCTAATTAGGAAAAAAGTCACTACAATATCCTCTGATAGTGTAAAAATTTATACATGCACTAATAATTGATTCCTTTTCAGAGAAATAAATATTTGACCATCAATTTCAGGCTCAGATAGTCTGGCCATGGATTCAGAACTAGCCTGAATGTATTGGACCCTATTCAACATCTTTGGGAACAGCTGTTGTTATGAGCGCAAACCCATTTGGACATAGATGGTGATTATTTACAATGTAAAGGTGCATTTTGGACAAAGCATCTTTAGTATATCAGAAAATAAA
>NW_027772948.1:0-3759 GCF_054177405.1 Leptonychotes weddellii | reverse complement strand
ATGAGAGACTATGGACTCTGAGAAACAAACAAGGTTTTAGAGGGGAGGGGGGAGGGGGGATTGGTTAGCCCAGTGATGGGTATTAAGGAGGGCATGTATTGCATGGAGCACTGGGTGTTATATGAAAACAATGGATCGTGGATCACTACATCGAAAACTAATGATGTATTGTATGGTGACTAACATAATAAAATTATAAATAAATAAATAAAATAAAAAAACTGATTATAGAAATTATAGGCATACCTCAGAGATATTGTTGGGTCTAATTCCAGACCACCATAATAAAGCAAGTACAACAATGAATTTTTTTGGTGTCCCAGTGCATATAAGGTTGTGTTTACACTATATTGTAGTCTATTAGGTGTGAAATAATATTTTGTCTAAAAAATGCTTAACTTCAATCTTAATTTAAAAATGCTTTATTGCTAAAAATGCTAGCCATCATCTGAGCTTTCAGTGAGTTATAATCTTTTGGCTGGTGGCGGGCCCTGCCTTGATGTTGATGGCTGCTGACTGATTGGGATGGTGCTTACTGAAGGCTGGGCAGCTGTGGCAATTTCTTAAAATAAGACAATGAAGTTTGCCACATCATTTGACTCTTCCTTTCATGAACAATTTCTCTGTAGCATGAGATGCTGTTTGTTATCATTTTACCACAGCAGAATTTCTTTCAAAATTGAAGTCAATCCTCTCAAACCCCACCATTGCTTTATTAACTAAGAGTATATAGTGTTCTAAGTCCTTTGTTGTCACTTCAACAATCTTCACAACATCTTCATCAGGTGTAGATTCCTTCTCAAGAAAATACTTTCTTTGCTTATCCATAAGAAGCAACTCCTTATCTGTTCAAGTTTTATCATGAGATGTAGCAATTCAGTTACATCTTCAGGCTCCACTTCTAGTTCTCTTGCTATTTCTACCACATCTGCAGCCACTTCCTCCACTGAAGTTTTGAGCCCCTCCAAGTCATCCATGAGGGTTGGAATCCACTTCTTCCAGACTCCTATTCATGTGATATTTTGACCTCTCTTTTCCCATGAATCACAAATGTCCTTAATGGCATCTAGAATGGTCAATCCTTTCCAGAAAGTTTCCAACTTACTTTGTCCAGATCCATCAGAGAAATCACTATCTGCAGCTATAACCTTATGAAATGTGTTTCTTAAATAATAGGACTTTAAAGTTGAAATTTGTCTTTTATCCGTCGACTGCAGAATAGATACTGTGTTAGCAGGCATGAAAACAACACGAATCTCATTGTACAACTCCATCAGAGTTCTTCAGTGACCAGGTGCATTGTTACTAAGCAATAATATTTTGAAAGGACTTTTTTAATTCTGAGCAGTAGGTCTCAACAATGGTCTTAAAATAGTCAGTAAACCACATTGTAAACAGATGTGTTGCAATCCAAGCTTTGTTGTTCTATTTCTAGAGCATAGACAGGGTAGATTTAGCATAATTTTGAAGAACTTAGTGTGTTCAGAATGGTAAATGAATATTTGTTTCAGCTTAAAGTCACCAGCTGCATTAGCCTGTAACAAGTCAACCTGTCCTTTGAAGCTAGGCATTGACATCTCCTCTGTAGCTATGAAACTTCTAGATGCCATCTTCCAATATATATATAAAGCTGTTTTGTCTATATTGAAAATCTGTTTAGTGTAAGTAGATCATTAATTATCTGAGCTAGATCATCTGGATAACTTGCTCAGCTTCTACATCAGCAGTTACTGCTTTACTTTGCACTTTTATATTATGAAGATGGCTTCTTTCCTAAAACCTCATGAACCTGCTAGCTTTAAACTTTTCTTCTGAAGCTTCCTCACATCTCTCAGCCTCCACAGAACTGAAGAGAGTTAGGGCCTTCCTCTGAATTAGGCTTGGGCCTAAGGGAGTGTTGTGGTTGGTTTGATCTTCTATCCAGACCACTACAGCTTTCTTTATATTAGCAATAAGGCTTTTTGCTTTCTTATCATTCATGTGTTTACTGAAGTAACACTTTCAATTTCCTTCAAGAATTTTTCCTTTGCATTCACATGTTGGCTAACTGTGTGGCACAAGAGGCCTAGCTTTGAGCCTCGGTTGGCTTTTTACCTGCCTTCCTCACTAAGTTTAATCATTTCTAGCTTTTGATTTAAAGTGAGAGACATGTGAGTCTTTTCACTTGAACACTTAGAAGCATTGTAGAATTATTAATTGGCTTAATTTCAATATTGTTGTATCTCAGGAAATAGAGACAGTCCAAGAGAGGGAGAGAGATGGGGGAATGGCTGGTCGATGGAGCAGTCAGCACATATACAATATTTATCGTTAAGTTCACCATCTTATTATGGTAGAGTTCATGACACCCTGAAATAATTACAACAGTAACATCAAAGATCATGGATCACCATAACAGATATAATAATGTATAATATATAATAACAATGAGTTTGAGATACTGTGAAAATTATCAAAACGTGACACAGAGACACAAAATGAGCAAATGCTATTGCAATGATAGACTTGTTGGAGACAGGATTGCCACAAACTCCAATTTGTAAAAAGTACAATATCTACAAAGTGCAATAAGGCAAGCACAATAAAATGAGGTGTGCCTGTTGTTTCTGCTAGAAGACGTGATGTATGAATCCATAGAAATAGTGTGAAATCATTTATTGAATGTATACCTCCAGCCTTTCTGCTAGGGTAATAATTTGTAGACGACTTTCAGGATAATCTTTTATTTTCATAAGAATTAGTTTGACTACATGAAAATATCCTTTAAGTAATGGTCACAAAGTAAATAAACAAACCAATGATTCTCCTTCTTACCATATGCCCAGTTGATGTTGGCCAGTTCACCAGTCATGTGCTTAGCATATCATTCTTTTTTTATTATTATGTTATGTTAATCATCATTAGTTTTTGATGTAGTGTTCCATGATCCATTGTTTGCATATAACACCCAGTGCTCCATTCAGTATGTGCCCTCTTTAATACCCATCACCAGGCTAAGCCATCCCCCCACCCCCCTCCCCTCTAGAACCCTCAGTTTGTTTCTCAGAGTCCATAATCTCTCATGGTTTGATGAATCCTCCTCTGATTCTCCCCCTTCATTTTTCCCTACTTGCTATCTTCTTTTTTTGGTCTTTTAACATATAATGTATTATTTGCTTCAGAGGTACAGGTCTGTGATTCAACAGTCTTACACGATTCACAATGCTCACCAAAGCACATACCCTCCCCAGTGTCTATCACCCAAGCCATCCCATTCCTCCTACCCCCACCATTCCAGCAACCCTCAGTTTGTTTCCTGAGATTAAGAATTCCTCATATCAGTGAGGTCATATGATACATGTCTTTCTCTGACTGACTTATTTTGCTCAGCATAATACCCCCTAGTTCCAACCACATCCTTGCAAATGGCAAGATTTCATTCCTTTTGATGGCTGCATAATATTCCATTGTATATATACACCACATCTTCTTTATCCATTCATCTGTCCATGGACATCTTGGCTCTTTCCATAGTTTGGCTATTGTGGACATTGCTGTTATAAACATCGGGGTGCACGTACCCCTTCAGATCACTATATTTGTATCTTTGGAGTAAATACCCAGTAGTACAATTGCTGGGTCATACGGTAGCTCTGTTTTCAACTTTTTGAGGAACCTCCATACTGTTTTCCAGAGGGCTGCACCAGCTTGCATTCCCACCAACAGTGTAGGAGGGTTCCCCTTTCTCCGGATCCCCGCCAACATCTGTCGTTTCTTGAC
>NW_027772947.1:0-293 GCF_054177405.1 Leptonychotes weddellii | reverse complement strand
AACCCCATCCTGCAACTACTCCCTCGGTGGCACCTACTGATGGCTTGGGCAGCGCCGGCGAATTTGCAAAGCACTCTGTGCTACAGGGAAGCCACGCAAGGCAGACGCTGGTAATTATTACTCCATTTTACAGATGAGAAAACAGAGTAAGTCGTTCATTAAAGGCTGCACAGCTCATACATGGTGGAGCCAAGACTCAATCTCTGGCCTTTGTCTCTCCACCTCACGGTTTGCGGGAAAACACTAAGTTCTTAATGAACTGGTTAAGTGGATTCTCAGAAGGGAAGCTTCAT
>NW_027772946.1:0-293 GCF_054177405.1 Leptonychotes weddellii | reverse complement strand
TACCTTACATTTCCTGCTAATTCTTCTAAGATACATGACTTAAATCTACATCTTATTTATGACATGGATTACAGAATCATCAACAAGTTCTGAATCCCATTTTTCTCCATAAATTTCAACCCGTAAAGCGTCGCACTACTGCTCCCTTTTAAATCTGAATACATTTTCTTGATGTAGTCAAGTTTCAGGGCCTCCCCATGCTTTAATAGCACCATATGACTATTTGAAAAGCCTTAAGATTATTTATAATGCCCATTAATGCCAACTACATCTTTCAAATGAAACAGAAGCTA
>NW_027772945.1:0-293 GCF_054177405.1 Leptonychotes weddellii | reverse complement strand
GTTTGTTTTTCAGAGTCCATCGTCTCTCATGGTTCATCTCCCCCTCCGATATCCCCACCTTCATTCTTCCCCTCCTGCTATCTTCTTCTTCTTCTTTTTTTTTTAACATATAATGTATTATTTGTTTCAGAGGTACAGATCTGTGATTCAGCAGTCTTACACAATTCACCGCTCACCATAGCTAATTCAAAGTATTTTTAAGACTTTATTTTTTAGAGCAGTTATAGGTCTACAACAAAATTGAAAGAAAGGTACAAAGATTCAAATATACCCTCTGCCCTGACACAGACATA
>NW_027772944.1:0-293 GCF_054177405.1 Leptonychotes weddellii | reverse complement strand
ATAGAGGAGGACATAAGTATATGTTTGTGTCTTCCCCAAATTTGCATGTTGAAATCCTAACCCCTCACTGCGGTGTGATGGTGTTTGGAGGTGGGGCCTTTGGGAGGTATTCGGTCATGAGGGTGGAGCCCTCCTGCTGGGATTAGTGCCTGAGCTGGAGACCCCGGAGAGCTCCCTGTCTCATTGCTCCCCACCACATCAGGACACGGAGGGCTGGGGCGGGCTGCAAACCTCGGGGAGGACTCCCACCAGAGCGGACCCAGCGGGCGATTGGGACTCCCAGCCCCCTGGAA
>NW_027772943.1:0-293 GCF_054177405.1 Leptonychotes weddellii | reverse complement strand
TCCATCATCCCTCAGAAACCTTAGTAAGCCACGATGGCATAAGGCAAGAAGCAATTAATATTAATTTGTATGCACAATTTTTTGCAGGTTTCCAGGCTTAAAAAGAAATCAGTCCTAGGCTCCTCTGATACCCAAGGACACATTTTGCCGTCAGATGTAGAACACGAATGGCGATAAAGCGCATGTGATAACACACACCATTCACAGCCGCGGTGGCCTGTGGCTGAGCTGCTGGGTGTGACTCCCGGGGAAGCAGCTGGAAGGCGCCCGTCATGCTGGTTGGGTCGTGCACC
>NW_027772942.1:0-293 GCF_054177405.1 Leptonychotes weddellii | reverse complement strand
TGGTGCTGGTCTATCTGGAGGCAAAGCCTTTTATCCCCTGGGCCAATCACTGGCTGTGGTCTGCCCCTTGGGGTGGGGTTGGGATAGGACCTGGCAGGCACAGTGATGGATGAGATCTAGGCAGACCACCAGGAGTACCCACTACAGCGCTCAAAACTTTCTCTGTATGAATGTCACTTTCTCTTTATTTTAAAGTGCTCAAAATAACAGTGATTTCCCATGCACCACATAGCATCATCACATGATAAAACTGGGAGTGAGCAGCTGCCACAGGATTCTTTAAAATTTTTTTT
>NW_027772941.1:0-293 GCF_054177405.1 Leptonychotes weddellii | reverse complement strand
AAATCTTTAAAAAAAAAAACTAATGATGTAATGTATGGTGATTAACATAACAATAAAAAAATTTTTAAAAACTTACCAAACCAAAAAAAATTTAAAAAATAAAGTTTTCTGACAAAAAAAAAGACTTCTTCCATTATTTTTATGTTTAGCAGGGTTCTCCTTGTTTCCTTGTAATTTTCCTAAGCACTGTTTTGAGTTTCTGGGATAAAACCCAATGGTATTCCTCTTCATGGGTTTTTGTTTTGTTTTGTTTTTGCTGTTAAGCGCAAAAAGCCTTTCCTCCTCCCTAGGAT